>NW_007095771.1:883-23942 GCF_000164805.1 Carlito syrichta
CCGGCCCCTCGGGCCCCCCCCGGTCTCGCCGCCTCCTGCCTTCCGGCGATGGTCGGGGACGGCGGGGACCCCGGCTTTCAGAGGGGACGCCGTGCACTTTGTCAGGGCTCGGTTCCGAGGAGCAGGCGGCGCCTGCCGGGGCCCTTCGGGCTTTCGCGGGGGACTCGGCGCCCTTGCCGGGGGCGGCTCCCGGGAGCGGGTCGTGCCTGCTGCTTCGAAGACCGGTGCAGCCGGCAAGAAAGCGGCGACCTGCTTGGAGTACTTTTGATTAATTGCCATTTGCTTGGGCTGCCTTCCTGAGTTAGTGCTTTTTCCCCCTCTGCTGTGGGGCATCAATGCCCACACGCGTTCCGCTCTCCAACTCTTGAACGGAGGGTGTGTTTAGACGCCTGGGGGTATTGGGTCATTTTTGTCTGGGCCATGGAACCTGCGTCGAACGTTCTGGCTCGAGGGGCCTGCTAGTTTTGAGTCGTGCCTTTCACCTGAAGAATCGCATAGAAGAGCGTTTGAGAAATGAGAGGGACAGGAGCAGTTGGCCGGCTTGTCCCCTCGCCAGGGCAGGTGGTCACTGTGTGTTGTGCAAAGGGTGGCGTGCTGCAATCTACTAACCACAGCAGTGAGTAATCACACCAGACACACCGTGGACTTGAGGGCGGAATTCTAGATAAGATTTGGTGGGGTTCGTGCCTCTTTTTTCTAGCCGTGTAACAGATCTGTGTTTTGAGTTCATCAGCATGAACTCATCAAGCATTTAACGTTCTTGCTCTCTGACCTTTGACGTCTTACTGGGCTAATTGACTTGAAGAGTGGGTTGACTCCCATGTGTGCTGACATGTAATCACTGCAAGAAAAAATAGGAGTGGCCCGCAGGAAGGTGGCCGTCTCCTTGGAAGTGCACTCTGGCCTTCTGAAGCATCTTTTATGGCAGGGGCGGCTTTGCCCAGGCAGGGCTGTGCTGAGTCCTGCCTCAGTGCAGCCTCTCCTTCGCTGAAGAGACAGTGAATGTTCATAGCTCACAGCTGCTTAGCAAGACCCCGCACTCTTCTCGGTTTCGTATAAATAAAAGCTCATCCCTGTCCGCTAAGTAAGCAAGAGCCAGGATGTTACATTTTGAATAGAAGATCCCAGCCTAAAAACCTGCTCGTGGTTTGCACATTCCTCAAATCTAGAGAAAAGTCAGATTTTTAGCTTCTGGCTTCTGGTTGTCTTGTGTGTTGAGGAGACTAGAGCCTGGAATGATGATAACGGTAGATTTTACACTAAGACAGCAATTTGTAGTAAAAGGGATGTCTCTATGTCATTGTTTGCTTATTTCTGACAAGAACCTGAGACCATGAGCACGCATTGTTGTTTTCCTTATCTGCACTTATTTAGAGTGACTTGCTTTTTTCCTCCGCTGGATTATGGCCTCCTGACTTGTAGGAACTGTGTTTCACCTCTCCTCGTAGCTCAGATTCCTAGGGCAGCACCTGCGTGTGGAACGCAACACTTGGGTTAAGGGATGAATTTGGTTAGACGGCAGGACCTGCACCGAGTACAGGTACACTGGTGACACTGCCAACTGCCTAGAGGGCAAGATGGCCAGCCCGGTGTGGTGAGGAGAGGTGGAGTGTCTTCCTGCCCGCCCTGCTTCTGGGCTCTGTGAGGCCAGGGACGCAGAGGCTCTCTCGGAGGACAGTTACCCGGCTTTCTAAAATCCTTCTTGGGTTTTGCTTTACTTGCGCTGTTTGATACTCAGCATGTGTGGTCACTTTAAGCATCAGTTTCTTTTACTGAAACTTCCAAGAATGTTTGGGAGGTTTTCGTGTCAGGCCAAGATCATGCAGTGGTTGGCAGAAGGCCGCAGCTGAGCTGGGTCTCTCTGACTCACACCCGCTGGGCTTCACGGAGCCGGTGCCCAGGCTGGAAAGCGACTCAGGCATTGACAGTTGTAGCGTTGGGTTTAAACACATAAGTCTGTGGGTTTTCTCCACCGCCTCATGGCAGCGAGTAAGGAGAAAATGTAAAAAGTGGTACAGTAATGACATAGAAGGCTTTTTTTTCCCCAACTCTGCTTTGTTTCAGAAAGAAATGAGACTGCTTAAAGTAACGAATACGGCATAATAAGATTCAACATAATTAACTAATTTGGAGGAAAAGAGGATAAGGATGGGAGAAACAAAACCCATGATAAAAGCCCTGGACACAGAAAAAAGAAGTGGGCCCCAGGGTTGACATGGAGTTTCCTAGCAGCCTGTGCAAAAAGGGAATCAGTTGTGTAGTCCATGGCAACTGTCTGGCAGCTTAGAAGCACAACTCTTTCTTGGGGTGTTGTCAAAGAGGATACAGTGAGATGCAGTAAATTATGCCCCATCATTAGTTGGGCTGCTTCTTATAACTGTATATACGTATCTAGGCCTTACACAAAATTGGTGCTGAGTAACTGTTTCTTGAAAAGTACTCATTCCAACTTGCCAAATGGCCAGTTTTTTGACTTTTCTTTCTTATTACAGCTCTTGCCCCACTGGTTAATTACATTTATCAGGGAAACTTGAAGAGGAAGTTTTAAGTCATTTCAGAATGGCCGCTGAGGTCTAGGTCTTGAGACATGCAGCTTAGACGTTGCGTGTTTCGTCTGCCCTCAGCCTGGGACTGGCTTCGTGCTGTCACGGACGCCTGGTCTTTCCAGGCCCGCAGCTACCCCCCGGGAGTGCAGACCTGAGTAAGAGGATCTCCTCGCCCGGGTTAATGCGTGTAGAAGGCGGGATGGCCAGGGTGTGTGTTTCTTGACCTTCCAGCCAGACCACGCTTTGGGCGGGGAACGAAAGGCATCCCAGCAGCCCGGGCCAGACCGGGATGGCGGTGGAAGGAGAAAGGCGTGGGGATGACCGGAAAACAGGCCGGCTGGGCGGGGCTGGGAAGTGGCCGCTTGTGAGTTGGTGGAATGTCTGAAACCTTGGGTGGCGGGAAGAGTCTGTGAGCAGAATCGGGCCTCTGGGAGACGGCTGGTTCAGGGTCTCACGGTGGCTTCAGTTTTAGACTGCTGAGGCGCGTGCGAGGTGACATTCCCCTTGGAGGCGCTGAGCAGTTGAAGCGCCAAAGAACATGGCCGTGGACTAGCCTGGTGCCATCTGCACGGAGACGCTAGCCACCAGCCCGAGCAAGAGCTGGGTGTGCAGAGCAGGGGAAGGAGCGCAGAGGACCAGGACCAGGATGCTGGCCGCGTCCTTACTGGGGCGTTGGAGAGGAGTGGGGAAGGATGGGCGCACGCGGGAGGACCGTCGATGGCTGGCGGCCGAGGAGCTGTGGGAGGGTCCAGGGGCTGACCCGGTCCGCGAGGGCTGCAGCAGGCAGAGCTCAGCTGGACAGAGGGAGCCTGCTGTTCGGGGCGGCTGCCTCTTCTGTGGCGGGGGAGCTGGAGGCCGGCTTGAAGATGGACCGGCACGGAGGTGAAGAGTAGCCGCTGGTGCTCTTGGAGTGAAGGAGGGAAGAGGAAGCAGGTGGAAGGATCAGCGGAACTTGCTTGGGTTGCTTGGAAACAGCCTGTGGCCAGGGAAGCTGAAGGTTCTAAGAGATTAGCTGAGAGATCACGAAAGGCTGTGGTTTCTGGGCCTCAGCTGGCTTACGGGGACAGAAGATACATGAAGCCTTGCTGCCAGGCCTTCCTGCCGCGGTGGTTGTCCTGGCGGGTGGGCACGGTCTCCCGGCCCTCTGCAGGGTCCCTGGGCTTTTCTAGATCCACAGCAGTGCTGTGCAGCCTGCTTATGTGCCTAACAGGCGCCAAGGCCAGTTTTAACCATTGGACTAAGGAAAGCCCACAGGAGTTGAACTGTGTGGGTTCCGGGAGGAACACAGAGTGAGATACGTGGAGTCAGTGAAAGAACCTGAAGCTCCAGGTAGAGCTTTGCAGAGCAGAGGCATTTCAGGAGACGGAGCAAGAACATTTTAAGTTGGACCTGACCTTCGCCTAAAGGTCATGGTTGGCGCTTGCATCCTGGTGCTCCTCGACCCTCGCGTACAGATCTCAGAACCCCAGAGGCGCCGGAGGCCGGGGGCCCTGGGGGGCCAGGCCTGGCTGGACGCGTGGCCCCTGGGGGCCTGTCCTTTCCCTGCATGCCACTTGCGGAGCTGTGCATTCTCTGCGAGCGTTGTAGCGGCCTGCAGTAGCCTAGGACTGGCCTCTTCTGGCGTCCAAAGCTGCTTTCCGATTGTCTGGTGCACTGACTTAGGTTCTGGACACGAAGGACCTTGCCATAGAGCGCGTGGTGATCGGCGGACAGGAAGCCAAGTTCACCCTCGGAGAGAGCCAGGCCCACAAGGGCTCGCCCCTGGAGATCACGGCCCCCGTCGCACTGAGCAGGTAGGAGCCAGCCCCTCTCAGCTGGATGATGGGGAGGTGGCCTTGCTCAGTTGAGACATTTCTAAGAATTTGGGTGTGTGTGCTCATCATTGGCGCGCTCACCCTGATCCGTTCAGTGGAAGGTTATGCGGTCACGAAATGAGATGTTCGCTCTTAAGGGACTGCAGACATGTGTTGTGCACAGTTCACAGGACTGAGGCCTTGGGGGACCCTGACTTCTCAGTCAGCCATCGTTCTGGTGTCAGGAGTGGCGGGACATGCTGTCCCGGACGTGGCAGGACAGCCTGGGAAGCTTTCACCAGCTGCGGTCTCTGTCCTCGCCCCAGGAGGCCGCGACCGGCCGGCTGTGGCGGCTTGAGATGCCTTCCGTATGTCGCCCTGTGTTACGCTGGGAGGTGTGCTCGCCGCCCTGCAGATGAGGACGGGCGCCTTGGAGATGAAGGGAGCTGAGGCAGGAAGGTGGCCACCGCACCGGCCTCCTGAGCGCGTGCCCCGTCCCTCGAGGCGCGGGGAGGACGTTGGCTGGAGCGCGGCAGCCGCCCATGGGCGGGCCCGGGCCTCCCCCCTTCTCCTCCTCTCTGAGAGAAAGAAAGGGAGGCTAGGGCAGCGGCTCCGCGTGGGAGCCCGGCACTTTGGGAGGCCAGGGCCGGGGGATTTCTCGAGGCTGGGGCTTGAGACCAGCGTGGGCAGCATAGCAGACCGTGGAGCCCATCTCTGCGAAAACAAAGTGATCAGTTGGGCGTGGCGCTGTGCCCCTGTAGTCGCCTCTTGGGTCCCAGCCACTCAGTAGCTGCTGGGGTGGGACGATGGCCCGTGCCCCGGAGCCCAGGAGTCGGAGCTGCGGGGCGCTGTGACTGCGCTGCTGCGCTCAGCCTGGGTGGTAAGCACGATCCTGTCTCTCAAGGGATTAAAAAGAAAGCACAAGCAAAGAAACACCGGGCGTGGCTTGTGAGGTGGGTGTCGTGAACCCCAGTCTAGAGGAAACTCGCCAGTCCCCAGCACCAGGACGTGGCCGGGCCATGATTGCGACGCAGGCTGTGGCTCCAGGGCCCTCGCAGGCTCCCGCCAGCAGAGCTCCTCCAGCTGTGGGGGCGGCCGTGTCTGCCGTCGTCTTTCGGGCAACACTTGTGAAATGCCACGAAAAGGAGCTGTGAGGAAGAAGCGATGAGGCTGGCGCGCGTTTCTTGTTATAAGACGAAGCAGACTGATGGCCTGAGCGCTGCTCGCCATTTCCCGACGGGTCCACTGGACAGCAGCGACTCGCGGGGTGCCACGGCTCACGTCGCACTCTGGCTGAGCGGCCATGGTCATCAAGGCACCGCAGTTGCTCGTGCCACATCCCCCTTTGTAGAAGACGAGGGGCACCACGGAGACGAAGTGTGGGGCTCCCGTGTGTACTGGCTGGTTGTGCTCCCGATGTCTCGGGCAGCAGCACGTGGGGCGTGCGCGGCCCGTGGTTACTGGGGATGGCCGAGGCCCGCCGCGTGGAGACTGCGCTGCCAGGGCTCACTCCCATCGGGGAAGGGCCGCGCATGGGGCCGTCCGTGCCGTACCTGTGTGCCGTGCGAGTCCCAGGGTCTGTTCCACGGAATTCCCCTCTGCTGATTGACTCCCTTGTCCCACACAGAGACCAAGAGGTTGTCATAGAAATCTCCTTCGAGACGTCTCCCAAATCTTCCGCTTTGCAGTGGCTCACTCCCGAGCAGACTTCTGGGAAGAAACACCCATACCTCTTCAGTCAGTGCCAGGTACGAGGGCTCCGGAATGTTCCTGCACACGCTGCCAGATGAGGCCCGAGGGCGGTGGGCTTGTAGGCATGTGGGCTTCACCCAGTGTCGTGTTTGCATTTATTTCGAGTCATAAAAACAGCAGGTGTCTTCATGTAGCTCTCCCACTGTCAACACATCCACGTATCACCTCGAAAAGGAGCTTCTTCAGCTTGGGATGTGTCCCGAGGTTGGACTGTTAGGTCTGACTTGCCTCCCAGCACCTGGCCGAGGCGCTCACTCCATAGCAGGCATAAAGTGAGAGGAAGCGTCAGTGAAAGTAGCGTGTGCTGGTTGGGAAACACGCTCACGGTGGAGAGGCGGAAAGTGAAAAAGCAGACCCCGACCCTTCCCAGGCATCACTGCCTGGAGGCAGCCACTGTGGAGTTTGCTGTAGTCTGTTTGTGTCCATCTGATACATTTGCAACCATACGGATTATAGAAATGTGTTCAGTGTACCTTTAGAATACTATGATTTAAACTGCCTCTGTTTTTCTGTTTAAAAACTAAAGGTAGAGAGCTGTACAGTTGGAGACAGTCCGTCACAAGGATAATAAATACCAGACTGTTTCTGAAAGAAAACACCTACTGGTGGTGGTAACCAAATAACTTACCAGAAAGGAACTCACGTCATTAGACACTTACTGTGTTTCCCAGTGTTGTGTAGGTCCTTAGCATGTTCAGTCCTCCCCATGGTCCTGTGTGGATCTCAGTTTGAGTACAAGTCTTTAAGACAGGAAGCAGCTCATGAATTAGGCCAGTTTACTTTCTGCAGCCACTTGAAATATCTTTTTAATCTAAGAAACCTTTGGTTCATAATCAGAAGATATAAAATGTTCTGGACAAGAACATACAAGCCTTCCCTCTCTGTCTCTCATGAGTATCTGATTTCAGGCAGTATTTCTCATATAAGTTCATAGGCTAAAGTTGGCAAAAAGTGCAGATTTGTGAGTCACAGAAATGTGAATTTTGAATATCTGCCTCCATTTCTTATTGATACCAATGTTTGAAGTATAGGAAAGAGTTTCAGCTAAATTAAGAAATGATGACAGTTGTAGGACACATATAGCCGTGATTGTGCTTGATGAGTTTGCTGAAATGCACTTAAAAACCACTTTGGCCACCCGGTGTGGTGGCTCATAACTGACAGCCCAGCACTCTGAAAGCCCAAGGTGGGAGGATCGCTTGAGGCCAAGAGTTGACGACTCCTGAGCTATGATCACACCACTGCACTCCAGCCTGGGCAACAGAGTGGGACCCTTCCTCAAAAAAGAAAAAAAAAAAGATAAAACTGTGATTTAAAAAAAAAATTCACAAATCTGTTTTTGCTACAGTTAAAGGTCCCAAGAGATGAGAGACCTCTTGCTATTTTTAAAGCAACTCTGTCTAGGATGATGATTTCTTAGCGACTTGGTTTGCAAGAGAGGAGAGTGGCTATTTCTTTTCTTTCTTCGCCTAGGCCACCCACTGCAGAGCGATTCTTCCATGTCAGGACACTCCATCTGTGAAATTAACCTACACGGCAGAGGTAAATGTCACCGGTTATTAACTGAATTAAATGATCTGTATGAGAATATAGGATGTAAGTGGTAGGCAGAGATGGTTACTGAAATGTTAGAGTTAGAAATATTTTACTTAATGAAATTCCACCCGAAATGTGTGAAAAAGAGACTGTGAAGCTCACTCTGAATCTCTGCTTTAAAGGCACTTTTTTGTGTGTGTGAGACAGAGTCTCATTCAGTCACCTAGGCTGTAGTACAGTGGCATGCTCCCAGCCACCGCAGCCTCGACCTGCTGGGCTCAGGTGATCCTTCCACCTCAGCTTTCCAAGTAGCTGGAACCACAGGCATGCACAACCATGCTCAGCTGGTTTTTTTTTAAATTATTATAGAGACAAGGTCTCGCCATGTTGCTCAGACTGGTCTCGAACCCCTGAGCTCAGGCAGTCCTCTTGCCTCCACCTCCCAAAGTGCTGAGATTATCGACTTGCGCCACTGCGCCCAGCTAAAGGCATTATAAGTTTGCAAAAAGGAAGGGGAGCTATTCTGAATTTTAATAAGGACTTCAGAATTCTGAATCTGAAAGCAGGAATTAGCAACAGTGCTTTTCTAACTTTGAAGAGTTGGCTTTTGCAGAATTCAGGTTTCTCTTAGTGCATTCTTCAGCCATATCAACGGTGTCCGGGTGGCCTCGGGCGGTCGTGGGCGATTTCTATCCTCTCAGGAAAGTGGGACTGCCATGAACGAACAGACCACCCAGATGCACATGGATGAGCACTCACCTGTGTAAGGCACCTTCCCGAGTCCCAGGTCAACCACGCCCAGCCCGCAACGGTGCAAGGCTGGAGAATGTTTTTCCTGGAGACAGGCTCTTGGGCTCTTGGGCAGCACGAGGTGCCTGGGATCCTTGGGCAGTTTGGTGGCCTCAGCCTCGGGTGTCCCGTGTGTGATGTGCCACTGTCTGAGTGCTGGGTGGAGGTGAAGCCAGGTGCTTTCCTGAATGTGTCTTGGTTTAGGGTCTGTGGTGTCACAGCCCTGGGGCAGAGCTCCTAATTCCGTGTCAGCCTTGGGGACAGTTTGAGTCCCTAGCGATGCTAGAGAACTGTGCGAGGCTGGTGCTCCCTGGGCTGAGGGTTCGCCGCAGCACCAGCACTCCGGCTGGTCCTGTGTTCTGGCGTTGATTGGAAGCCCAGCGTCCAGGGGCCCGGAGCGAGGGTGCCATGGCAGGACCATGTGGCTTGCCTCATACGAACCTTTTCTGTACACATTTCTGGAGAAAGTCACTTCAGGTTTTGGCAATAAGTTTTAGCTTCTCACAGTTACCGTCCTTAAAAATCCTGTTTTTATTTGAAACGCCAATGTGTGCTTCAAACGTGGATTTGCTCAAAGCTGCATCCTCTGTTCCCCAGTGAGCGTGGCGGCCTGTCGAGTCCTCTGGGGCATGGGGGCTGGTGGCTCCATCTCCAGGCTGACTGGGCTGGCTCTTCAGATGCGATTGGATCCTTGCAGCAGACCTTGGTGTGTACCTGTCTGGTGGGGAAGCCAAGCAGCGGGGATGTTATTTGCACAAGCTTGTGCGGCCAGTAGGTGGCAGGCCTGGGACCTGCTATGACTCTTCTCTTAGACGTGCGCGGATGGATGGATGGATGGATGGATGGATGGATGGAGCAACAGCTTCGTTTGTTTTGAAGAAGCCGGTTCCCCACATGCCAGCGCTATTCACAAACCGACCTACATGTCCTCCAGCATTCTCAGTCCGCTTATTGTGCAGATCGTCTGTGAGAGGAGAAAGGCTGTGTTATGGCCGTAGCCTGAGGTCCTTGGAACCTTCTCTTGACTAGAAGTGGCTTTTCTTCTCCATCAGGTGTCTGTCCCCAAAGAGCTGGTGGCACTTATGAGTGCCATTCGTGATGGAGAAGCGCCCGACCCTGGAGACCCGAGCCGGAAGGTGTACAGGTTCAGCCAGAAGGTGAGCTCTGGGCCTAGACTGTCACTCTCGTGGGTGGGGGCCACAGACAGCTCCTGCCCGTCTGGAGGGCAAACTGGCTTTTGAAACACTGCGGAGTTTAGGGAGCAGCGTTCGTTTCTTGTTGCCATTCTTTGCGCTTTGGGCAGGCAGAGTGGGCTGTAGACGCAGCTGCGTTTCCCTCACCCGGCAGGGGCAGGCTTCCCGCCCTTCGACCCCATCACACTTTTGCCCGCCCCGAAGCACAGTGCAGGTGTGTGCTGTTGGGGGGGGGTCTGTCGATGCGGGAGCCAAGACAGGAACGCCCTCGGGGACAGCCCTGGACGTCAGAATTCCTGCGTGGCTGGGAGTTGGGCCTGTCTCCGACCTTCAGGAACTCTGTGTGTGTGTGTGTCATTGACCTCACAGTGGAAAACCTGGGTTCCAAGCTCCCGCAACATTGGCATCCACTAACTGCTAGATTATTTTGCATGTCTCTGGACTACGCCAGAAGGGGCTTAAACTAAAAAGAATTTTTGAAAAGAAACGTGTTTTGAAGTCAGGAGAAAAAAATCAAGAGAATAGCTGAGTTGTCTTCCTATAGTCACCTTTTGAGAAACGCTTAAAATGCACACCCTAATCCTCTGTGCAGTTGTGTTTCCAACATGTCAGTGGCTCTTGCTCCTAGTGGAATTGAAGGAAACAGGTGTGTTGAAATGTTTCGCCTCACAATTTTACCCTTTTTGGTAAAAGCGAGAAGAGTTTGTGAGGCACAGAAGGGAAGTCGTCCGTATGGATATTTGGGGAGTTGAGGGGGATTCACTTACTTGTTATGCAGGTGTCTCGCCATCGCATGAGCTCTGACGCAGGGTGTGGTGTGTTCCCTGCAGGTCCCGATACCCTGCTATCTGATTGCGCTCGTTGTTGGAGCTTTGGAAAGCAGGTGAGCTTCTGGTGGCTTTGGGGTCTGTGAAGATCCGGCCCGGGCGGTCATGACCCTTTGCAGGGCTGGTCAGGGATTATATGTCTGCTTCTCAAGATGTCAGGCTGAAGCCCCAGAAAAACGCCAGCCTAAACGGGAGATGCAGGCAGCAAGTGCGTTTTAAATTAGAAGATCTCGGTCCGTGGCCCCTTGGGTGTTCCGAGGACTGTACGTGAGCGCTCGTACCTTAGGAGGGAGGCCTGGGTTGAAGAGCTGAAACAGGTCTCTTCTCGTCGTCTCCGTCTCCTCAGCCTGGAAACAGTGGCAGCTGCCTTGCCTGCCTCGTGGGGGCACAGGGTATGTGAAGTAAAAGAGATGAGGTACATGAAAGCCTTTGCCCGCCTACAAGTATTACAGGCATGTAAGTGGTCGTGTGAGCCTTTACTGATAGCTATAGTGCCCTTCCTTCTGGTTTCTTTGGTGTGTGCTTATTTCTGAGCCCACTTGGCGATTTCAAGTGTGCAGCTCAGTCGCGTTGAGCACATTCACGTTCTTGTGAATCGGGTCTGCGGAGCCTTTTTGTCTCGCAAAACTGAAACTCTGTCCCCTGAAGTAGCAGCCCCCTCCCCGCCCCCTGGTGACCACCATTCCACTTTCTGCTCCTGTGAATCTGACTGCTTAGCAGACTCATGGTGGACCTTGTCTTTTGGGACTGGCTTGTTTCGCATGGCCTCATGTCCCTAAGGCTCACCCGTGGCGTGGCGTGGGCTGGGATAGCCTTCGTTTTCCGTTTGTTTCTTCTGATTGAGAGGATTCAGCCTTTGAGTGCATCGCCGAGCTGAGGGCTGCTTCTGCTCGGGATGATGTCTTGTGGGCGATGGCGGGCTTCCTATGGTTGTGGGATCGAGGGAGAAAGCTAGACTCCCAACGTCTTCCCAGTCCCCGGAGGCCGACCATGGGGCACTTCCCGACTGGGTTTCCTCGACTTGGCTGCCCCTCCTGGAGGACGGCACGCCGAGGGCCGCACGCACGGCCGCAGCTGGGCGTCTGCAAGAGGCCGTTCGGCCTCACCCCTTTCCCTCAAGCACATGGCAGATCCCCTGGCTGGGAGGGTCTGGACGAGACTGGAAACCCTTCCTAGAACCAGATGCCATCTGCTTGAATTTCCTTCCACTGGGCTCTTTAATTTTGCAGGCAAATCGGCCCAAGAACTTTGGTGTGGTCTGAGAAGGAGCAGGTGGAGCAGTCTGCTTACGAATTTTCCGAGGTAGGTCGTCTGGGTGTCCTCACACAAGTCCCTGTGGCAGATGGCAGGGTGGAGATTTCGGGCGTGGGGCGTGCTGGTTCTAGGGGATGAGGTGAGAGGAGAGGTGTCTTATGTGAGTTTGCAGTTGCCATGTTCTTCTTGCCGTCTTCATTTAAAATAAGCATCATCAATGCACAGCCTTCATAGAAAGCAATGTATACTTGTAAAAAGTGTCCACGGTAATGAAACATACAGATACATATGCACTCCTTTTTCAGACGGAATCCATGCTTAAAATCGCAGAGGATCTGGGAGGCCCGTACGTATGGGGCCAGTACGACCTGCTGGTCCTGCCGCCGTCCTTCCCCTACGGGGGCATGGAGAACCCCTGCCTGACCTTTGTGACTCCCACCCTGCTGGTGAGTGGAAACAGCTGTCCTGTGCGGCTGGGCCTTTCAAAGTGGGACCTCCCCAGAAAGGGCCCTAGAGTCCTTGCACTGGCCACAAGGTCTTGTTTGTATTCCCTTGCTTCCGATTCTCTTGCTGCTTGTGGTTGTCAAAATCCCACTTGGAAAAGACAGTAACTTGGCCTTTTGGGGAAAGAGAGTATTCCGTTCAGGGTTTCTGGGGCTGGGTTGCTGTGCGACAGTGTCCGTCGGGGAGTTGCCGCCCCGGTCACACTCAGTGTGTAGGTTCGGGGAAAGAGCGCATCCAGCGAGCACCATTCCGAAGGGCTCAGGCCGCAGCGCGGGCTGTGTCTGTGCTGTGCGAGCGCCTGGGAGCCGAGGGCCACGGGAGGGGTGAGGAGCAACTGCAGATAAAGCACCCTTGGTGCGTTTGTGGGGCGTGGGGAGAGAGCGTGAGGGTGTGCGGGAGTCAGATGGACGTCGGCAGTGCAAACAGGAGGCAAGTTCGTGCAAGTTCATGGACAGCGGTGCGCCAGCCCTCCCCGGCACAGACGCCCTGGTGGGGGCGGCGAGAAGTTCACGGGTGGTGGTGCTCCGGCCCTCCCGGTGGCACAGACACCCTGGAGTGGGCGAGGAGAGCGAGATGCACTCTGGGTTCTGCGTTTTTGTTTCACTTTCTCGATGCCCGTCTCCTTGAACCCCCTGAAGGGCTGTAGTGGAAATGCGTGGATTGTCGGCACCAGGGTACTGATGTCCAGGGAGATGTCTTTTGGATAGTCTGTACTCTGCTGAAATACTATGGTAATTTTTTTTTTTTTGTAGGCCGGTGACAAGTCACTCTCTAATGTAAGTTTGCATTTCCTATTATGGTCTTAAGAAGTATTAAGTCAGCTGATTCTAAAATACCCATTGTATTGTCACGTTAAAGATAAGGTTACAAAAGATACTTGGGGGTTCTCGTGCAAGACATTACTACGTTCACAATCACATGTAACAGAGTTAATGAAGTTTTATGATTTGATCTCTTTCCATGTTTCAGTATTTTTAATGAAGTGACCTATCCATTTAATTTAATTTTTTCCAAGTAATGTTTGTTTTCAGTTATTTTAACTGTGCCGTATTAGTTTTGTCTCTGGTTAAACTGCACTTTTCTGCTGAGCTCAGTAACTCTGAGCATCTCGGCTCACGGTCAGAAGACAGACTGGCTAGCATACGGCGGAAAGGACAAGAGCGCCGGACTCGGGGTGGTTGCCGGTGGGGCTGTGGGTCTGACTGAGTCACACTGCTGCCCCAGGTGATCGCCCATGAAATCTCTCACAGCTGGACAGGGAATCTGGTGACCAGCAAGACGTGGGATCACTTCTGGTGAGACGTGGTTTCTGTTTCTTTGGTGGCTTTTGTTGGGGCTGGGTTTTCCCCGCCTCCCACCACTCCGGACTGTTCCGTGTGTTTCTTTGGGAGACAAGGGTTCTCCCTCGGAAGTTCTGTTCCTCCATCCGTGTCCGGTGTGGGCCAGGCGCTCAGCTATGCCTGTGAGTCCCGATGCCGTCACATTGCCGTCCCGTGGGCACATGCAGCTGGGACCGTGGGTCAGCTCTCCCTGCTACCGGCTGCAGGCGGGCTGCTCACCTTGGCGTGGACCCGTGGAGCCACGCGGTCGTCTGCCAAGACCAGGCTGTGTGTTGCCACTGCTTTCCTCTGCACAGAAACCAGAGAGAAAATACTTCTCCATTAAAATGCCTGTTCCTCCTGGCTGTTTTTCAGGCTGAATGAAGGGCATACTGTGTACCTGGAGCGCCACATTTGTGGCCGCTTGTTTGGTGAGAAGTTCCGACATTTCCACGCCCTGGGAGGATGGGGGGAGCTGCAGAACACGGTGAGTGGCACGACTTCCAGGCGCTCAGCCGAGCCGAGAGGTGTGGCGTGGGCCGTTTTTGCATAGCCTCTTCACGGAGTCGTGGCGAGAAAGGCGCTGTCACAGGCATGGTCGCCACAGGTGCTGGTGTGGCCAAGGTGCTTGGGAACTCCTTGGGGCTCTGCTGCTCATAGAGCTGGCTGCTATGTTTGAATTTTATTGGGTATATTTTTTCATTTTAAGTGCTCGCTCCCCAGAGCCTGACCAGGCATTGGAAAATTTTCTCGGCCTTTTTATAAGAGCGAAAGCTACGACTGGCCGTTTTCAGGCTGAGTTTGCCAGCCCGACCTCCAGCCTCTTGAGCCTGCTTCTGCAAAGGCCCCTCCCCGCAGCCATCGGCAAGGGTCAGGAACATGGCCAGGCCCATCTGCTGGACTCATAGCGTGTGGCTGTCTGTCCAGCAGCTGCCCGAGTTGTCCAAAGCAGAAGGGCTGAATGAGAACCGGTCACTTTCTGCTGGCCATCCCGGCCTGACCAGGTGCTAGCCCCTGCCTCGAGCGGCCACGCCTGAGGGGAGAGTGCCCAGCTCAACAGACAGCCAGTGTAGAAGGGAACAAATGGAGAGTCAAATTGGAGAAGGGATGGGGCTGCTCTGTTTACAGAGAAAGCAGAAAGCCTACTGTCGGGTAGGAAATGCTGGGGACGTCAGGGAGGTGGCTGTCTGTCGGTCGTCATCCGGGCGTCTGTGCCAGGTTCCCCCATGCTTCTGGTCTCCACGTCTGTGCAGGGTCTGGACTCCCTAGGTTTTTGCCCCTGGGAGACGTCACGCCTCCGTGTTAGCCTGCTGCCCTGGGACACTCTGTGTTGTCAGACCACACCTGGGATGTCGCCTCACTGCATGTCTTGCAGATCAAGACTTTCGGGGAGACTCACCCTTTCACCAAGCTTGTGGTCGACCTGGCGGACGTGGACCCCGACGTTGCGTATTCCCCCGTGCCCTATGAAAAGGGCTTCGCTTTGCTTTTCTACCTTGAACAGCTGCTTGGAGGCCCAGGTCAGTAGTTGGCTTCCCGCAGTTTTTTTCTTTTGGAGCCTGTGTGAAGGGTAAGAAAGAGTTGTGAGCAGCGGTGTGTGTCCGTTTCACACTTCCGCTCGCTCTGTGTATAACTCTTGAAAAAACCCTTGTCCTTTTCTAATGTGACATCTCCATTCAGAACCTTGACCTACCCCTGAGTTCGTAGTGACGCGGCTTGACTTTAAAACAAACATCTCCTCGATTTTAATAATCAGGATGCTAGTAAACACTGGGAAAATGTCCTTGGCACAGAAGCATACCAGCAACCAATGAGCGTCCATCGGCCCTTTCCACATCCCGGTGACAGCTGCCAGCTGCTGCTGTGTGGGGCTGGATCGTTTTCTGAGTGTTAACAGACAGATACATACATCGAACCGTTTTGTTTACGAAAAACGGCTCGTGCTGTTCGGTGGTCTGCCTTGTTCTTGACTCACGGCTTCACGTGCCTCCTTCCTCATTGGCACACATAAACCTGTCTTCTGCTGTTTTAAATTTTAAATTCTTTTTAATTTTTGATTTTTTGAATTTGAATCGCTCTCTGTCACCCAGACTGGAGTGCAGTGGCATGATCACAGCTCCCCACAGCCTCTACCCGCTGGGGTTCAGACAATCCTTCCACCTCAGCCTTCAAAGTAGCTGGAATTACGGGCATGTGCCACCACACCTGGCTAAGTTTTTTATTTACTCTAGAGACGAGGGCTTGCCAAGTTGCTTAGGCTGGTCTCAAAACCTTGGTCTCGGGCAGTTCTCTCACCTCGGCCTCCCAAAGTTCTGGGCTTACAGGCGTGAGCCACCACGGCCAGCCCAGCAGCCTATTCTTAAAAAATGCTACCTTAAAAGTAGTGGTCTTTATTTCCAGAGCTAGGGTCTTACTCTGTTGCCCAGACTGGAGTACGGTAGTATACTTGCAACTCACGGTAGCCTCAAACTCCAGGGCTCAAGTGATCCTCCTGCCTCAGCCTCCAAGTAGCACCACCACCATGTTCAGCTAATTTTTATATTGTTTGTAGAGACAGGCATCTTGCTGTGTTGTCTAGGCTGTTCTCAAACTCCCGGCCTCAAGTGATCCTCTCGCCTCGCCACCCAAAGCGCTGGGATTGCAGGCGTGAGCCACTGTGCCTGGTGTCTCCTGCTTTTTATTGCCATCGTAATATTTCGTTGCACTGAGGTGCTGGTTTGTTGCCCCCCTCCGTGGGCTGACTTGGAGGGCCCCCGCCTGCACCCCTTCTGCCTGTCAGTTGTCTTCCCCTCCCTCCTGGTCACACGAGGGTGATGCTGGCGGACCCTGTGCCGTGTGTGCATCTCCCCTTCCCATAATGAGGCTTCCTCCTCCCTCCCCCATGGTGTGTTCCTGACCCCTTCCTGAACATCCTTCCCTCTGAAGCCCTCGCTGGTTCCCTGGACTGCGACGTCTTCTGTTCTCTGGAGTCCGTAGTCCAGCGGCAGCCCACACACCTGTCAGATAACAGCCTTTCTAAGACTGGCTGATTTCTCTTTCTTTCTTTCTGTTTGCTCTTAGAGGTTTTCCTGGGCTTCCTAAAGGCGTATGTTGAGAGATTCTCCTACAAGAGCATCACCACCGACGACTGGAAGGCCTTCCTCTACTCCCACTTCAAGGACAAGGTGGGGTTTAAACGCTTTTTTATTGTTTGTGCCCAGTAGATTGTTACTTGTTGGTTTGTTGTTAGGCTAATTTGAATCACTTAGCATGTTGGTTCAGAATGTAAGACTCCATCTTGCGTTGCATTTTTTCCTGTTTACAATGTGATCTCAACCACACAAACAAAAAAAAGTTTTCTTTTTTCAGAGACATTCTCAATAGTATGCTTCAGAATTGTGTTTTCTGTATGTGCTTAATTTTCCTATTTTAATTATTTCACAGAACGCTAATATAAATTTATTTTAGAAGAGACTTAGTTGAGGTGATGGAGTGTTAATTATCTTGATTTGCTCATTTCATATTGTATACACTATGGAAACAGCACATTATATCCCATAAATACACACAACTATAATCTGTCAATTTGAAATACTGAAAGTTTTTTGAGCCAAATGTCACCCAGACCGGAGTGCAGTGGCACGATCACAGCTCCCCACAGCCTCAAACTCCTGAGGTCAGGTCATCCTCCCAAGTCAACGTCCTGAGCAGCTGGCACTATAAGCGTGTGCCACCATGCCCGACCCGTGTTTTGATTTTCAGTAGAGATGGTGTCTCACTATATTGCCCAGGCTTGAACTCCTGGACTGAAGCAATCCTTCTGCCCCGGCCTCCTACAGTGCTGGGATTACAGATGTGAGCCACCGTGCCTGGCCTAAAATAATAGTAATTTTAAAAAGAACAGATTCAGAAATTATCCGGGTGACAGAGTAGACAGGATTCTACATCTAAGCATTTGTAAAGTTTGTTTTAAAATGCTTTTTCAACGGAAAAGCAATCCTCAGCACATGGGGTCTTCTTCCTGTCGACAGGTCGACCTCCTTGATCAGGTGGATTGGAACGCCTGGCTCTACGCCCCAGGACTGCCCCCCGTCAAGCCCGCGTAAGCCCTGCCCACGCCCCCTCCCTCTTCTCCTTCCCCAGCCCCCCGAAGCTTCCGTGAGGGCCGCGGGCCATCCGAGCTGCTGCTGTCAGCGGGAGAGCGGGGCTGTTGGTTTGGGCCAGCTAGACAGTGTCCTTGACTGACAGTGTCCTTGATTGACGGCCGCAAAGCAGCAGTTCTTTGCTGGGGCTTGCTCAGCGCCTCCTTCCTGCGCAAGAACGTGGGGCTTGGAGAAGACTCAGCTGGCGCCTCTAATGCTGTTTGAGTGTATGTTAGTGATTCCAGCACCTGTCAGTTGCTCAGCTCATTTCTGAGGTGGGGAAGACGGTTTAGCTGGGTCACCTGTCTCGCTCAAGGCCACACATTCTGGAGGTGTGAGAGCTGAGGGTCCGGCCCAACAGCCCCCCCCGCCTTTCAGGGTGGCGCTCCTCAGAGGAAGGCCCTGACCTCCACGCTTGTGGAGGATACCAGCGCTGACGCATCCAGCCCCTCACACCCGTCCTGGGTTGCCGAGTGGCAGTTGCTGTCACTCTGGCAGGCCGGCTTGTTGGTGTGGAAGCAGCAGGAGGGGGCGGAGCCAGGAGAGCCGGGCCGCGTGTCCGCGGATGGCCAGGCCGAGAGGTCTGGCGGGGTGCGATGGGGCCGGCGCGAGGGAGAGACGGGTCGGAGCGGCCTGTGACCCGGCAGCGCTGGCCACGGCAGCCGTGGGGGAGGCACTCAGAAGCCGGGGAGGCGGCTGCATGAGCACCTGTGCTCAGAGTTGTTTTGGAAACAGGCAGGCGACACATTATCAGCCCTCTGGCTCATCGGAGAGGCAGCAGCAGAGGACACTAGCGTGTCTCTAGAGCCATGCGTAAGAGGTGCCATGCAGGACGTGACCTCACTCGTTCCTAGAGCAGCCTTGCCCAAGACCGCAGGCCTGTGGTCCTGTGGGGGATGGGGGTGACTGGGCATCTTGGTTGGAATCTGCTGGTGAGCCAGGGAGGCACAGACAGGGACCGAGCAGAGAGCGCAGCTGCAGGCCAGCTCCACCCTATACGTCCGTGGCGGCCAGGGCTGTGGTGACGCAGTGAAGGAGGGGTGCTCGGAGCGACACGCTCCCAGGACTCACGGCACGGGGCAGTATTTTCTGACAGCTGCCTGTTGCGCGTCGCACGGGCACCCAGAGGAACACAGGTGGGAAGGTGAGCACCTAGGGGATCACCACGTGAGGCTGGCGGAGGAGGCAGCTTCAGGGTGAGCCGGCGTTCCGTCTCCGCCTGGCTCGGGTGTCCTGGCCAAAGCGGCAGGGGTGCCACGGGGAGACATCCTGGCTCCCCGGCCTGACTCCCGCACCTCATCTGGAAGGCACATCGACGTGGGCGCGTGCTCTGCTGCATCGACACGCGGAGCGCAGAGGCATGTGCGTTCTCCTAAGATGTAGTCTTAGGCACGTTTTCTCTTTGCAGTTACGACATGACTCTGACCGACGCGTGTGTCGCCTTAAGCCAGAGATGGGTCACTGTGAGTAGCAACAGGGGACGTCTGTTTCTTTCTGAGTTCTGCGCACACATCCTGTGCCCTGAGGAGCAGGGCGCGGAGAGGGGGCGACCCAGGCAATCTCATTCTGTGCTGTTGACTTTTTAATCGTTGGCATGCATTTTGGAATTAAGACAAGTGCCTAGTTTACAAGAAGTTAAAACTAGCTGAGAAGACGTCACAGGGCTCATCTTGATAAGCTTTGCTGACTGTAACGCCGTCCTTGTGTCAGGGTTCCTGGCTGTGAACCTGCTGTGACAAGCACAGACCTTCGCTGCTTTTCCTGAGAGGACTTCCAAGACCAAGGGGGAAAACCCAAACGTGTGGGTGTGGTGTGGGTGTGGGGAGGAGGACACACCCGTTGGTGGCCTTATCAGCTCATTATCGTGACACTGATAAGGACCTGTGGAGTGGCTGTTGACATGTGTCTGTAACTTTCTCTGCTTCGGAAATCTCTGTACCTCCCAAAGGATGTCAGAAGTTTCTTCCACGCTTACTAGCTTACTATAAATAGTCTGCTTTTTTTTTTTCTCTTTTTTTTTTTTTTGAGCCAGAGTCTCATTCTGTGGCCCAGGCTGGAATGCAGTGGCATGCTCATGGCAGCCTCAGACTTCCAAGTAACTGGAATCACAGGTGTGTGCCACTACGCCCAGTTAATTTTTTTATTGTAGAGACAGGGTCTTGCCAAATTGCCCAGGCTGGTCTTGGACCCCTGGGCTCAGGCAGTCCTCATCTCCGCCTCGCAAAGAGCTGGGGTTATAGGCATGAGCCACCACACCTGGAAGTAGCCTACTTTTTCTTTCTCTCTTCTTTTTTTAAAATAGAGACAGGGTCTCACTGTGGAGCACTGGCTGGTCTCAAACGCATGGCCTCAGACGATCCTCCTGCCCCGGCCTCCCAAAGTGCTGGGATTCCAGGCCTAAGCCACTATGCCCAGCCTACTTGTTCTCAAGTAATAGAGACGTTAGGATTAATATCAGGCTTAAATTTATTTTGTTTAATCTTGTACAGCGATTTGTCTTCTTCTTAGTTTTGACTTTTATGTTATATAAACTAAGAGATACCATTGAATTGTACATGAACAGAAATAACCAGGTGACATTTATCTTAGGCCAAAGAAGAAGATTTAAGTTCATTTAGCGCCACAGACCTGAAGGACCTGTCTTCTCACCAAGTGAAGGAGTTTCTGGCCCAAGTGCTTCAGAAGGTACGTACCAGCGCTGCACGGGACGCGGGACGGCGTGGAAACCAGCAGAGAAAGCATTCCTAGAATCCATCCCTTCCTCTGGAAAGTATTTGCTGAATGCCTGCCATGTTTCCTACTGTGCCAACTCGAAAAGCGTCTCAGGAAAGACCGCAGCTTGTCCTGAGGAAGCATGTGGTCTGGTCAAAGGGGACACGGGAGGACTCCGCCGTTAGGGGTGCTAGTGCTGGCGTGTGGAAGGGCCATCCGAGGAGGAGCGTGGGAGGCAGTGGCCGCAGCCTGGGTGGAGCGCTGAAGCTGGAGCGGCGGGGCTGGGTCAGTGGCTGGGGACCCAGCACACACAGCCTGGGGCGCCTCCAGCACCCAGCTGGGAACTTCAGGCTCCATTCTGGCTAGCGGGAACAGGTTTGCACATTTCTGCTGGGAGTCCTTTGCTGGCCCGGTGGGCTGCGGACACTGGTCTGCTGACGTCACAGTTGTGAGGAGCCCGGGGCTAACATGGGAGGGAGCCCAGGGCCCATGACTGGTTGGGTTTGGGGCGCGTGAGATGGGGCCAGGCCCGTCTGAAGGGGTGACTGGAAGGCAGGAGGTGGGTGGGAGAGGGGGAGGTGGATGGAGAGGGGGGTGGTGGCGTGCCCAGCTACAGGAGAGGCTCTCTGGCCCAAGGGCGCGGAAGGGGGGAGTTTCCTGGGGGTTGATGTTGAGAGAGGACAGGGTTGCTGGCGAGAGAGGCTCGGCCTTCAGGGCCCGTCAGAGCCTCTGGCTACCACAGGATGCATGGATCTGCAGCACGGGGGCGGGGGCTGGCCGAGTTGGGGAGGCCAGGCGCTTCAGAGGTGCGTGAGGACGCGTGTCCTTGAGGCGTCGCGAGACCCGGACGGGGTGAGATGCCGGAGCTGCAGGGGGCTGCATCCCTCCAGGGTGGCCGGTCCAGGGCGGGCCTGCTGTCTGGGCGGGGCCGCCCACCTTCCGGCCTGTCCTCCCTGCCGCGGGAGCCGAGGGGCGCAGGAGGCCTGGGAGCCTGCGGGGGTGTGGAAGTGTGCGCTCATGGGGTCAGCGTGGGGCCCCGGGCAGGGGTTCTCACTGCTCAGGGGCTCTGGGTGCAGATGTGGAGGACCACCATGCTGTGCGGACTCGGTCACTTCGTGGGGCTTTCGGGGAAGCACAAGGGTGCGGTCCACGAGAAAAAGCAGAGGGCTCGTGATGACACGCGATGACACACGTGGGTCAGGGGTGACTCGGGGGCCCCGAAGGGTCGCGCCAGCCGTTGCTCCTGCGGAGCATTGAGGAGAGTCCCACATGCGCCCAGGCAGCCCTGTGCTCCCGGGAGATGCCCTGAGCCTGGAGCTGGCGGGCCCTTCACGTCTGTGTGCCGGGATTTTCATCCTGCGCGTTTGAACGAGTTGGGATTCCCGGCCAGCTGGGGCTCCTCCCCCGCCTCCCCCAGGGCCATCCTTGACCCCTGCCTCTTGTCTGCCCTCTAGGCGCCCCTCCCGCTGGGGCACGTGAAGCGGATGCAGGAGGTCTATGACTTCAACGCTGTCAACAACTCCGAAATTCGGTTCAGGTGCGTCGGGGGCGTCGGGGCAGCGGGTGGCCACGCGTCTCCAGGGAATGGGGCTGGGGGTGGGGATGGTGTGTCTCCAGGGAGCCGGTGGGGGTTGGGAGGCAATCCCTGTTCTCCAGGACCCCGTCCGCCCGCCCCCGCTCCTCTGGGTGCCTTTCAGGTGGAGTCGAGCTGTGAGGTGACAGGCACCATTCTGTGACCTTTGTTCTAAGCATCTCTTGTCCCAGAGCAAAGCGAGCATGCTGGCTGGGTGAGCAGGCGTTCTCGCCACCAGCCAGGGGCTCCAGTGGGGACAGTGGGAGCCGCGGGCTCAGTGGGGCGCTCATCCATAGCGCGGGTGTGTTGCCTGCCTGCAGCAACGCCGGGCTCCCCGGGGACCTGCATCTTCGCGGCCCCCTGCAGCGTCTGGCCTCCGGGACCAGCGGCCCTTCCTTGCCGAGTCGCGTCCTGGCGCGTGTGGTGCGGCGGCGGGCCCAGGCCCCTCGGCTCCCGCACACACCCCGTCCCACCGCATCTCCAGGTGGCTGCGGCTCTGCATCCAGTCCGGGTGGGAGGACGCTGTTCCCCTGGCCCTGGCGATGGCCACGCAGCAGGGGCGGATGAAGTTCACGCGGCCCTTGTTCAGGTAGGAGCCCGCCGCGGCCGGGGTCCCCATGGAGCCGGGCACGTGTTCTGCGGCGCTTCTGGGGCCGTGAGAATACTCGGGGAAGCGTAACCCGCGTGACTGACGCTTTTAGTTTGTGAAAGTTCACACGTAGAACTTTGAGTAGAAATTCCGCTTGGAGCTATGTACAACTCGAGATGATTTCACGAGGGTTTTAGGAAGCACTCTCTATATGGCCGGCCTGCTGTGGCCGCAGGGGTTAGGCACTGATGAGACGGAGCCGAGGCAAAGACAGCGTCACACAGGCTTCCCAGAGGCAGGTCAGAGGCGGTGTGGGCGGGAGACAGAGGCCGCGGCCCACGCAGGAGGGGGGGCGGGCGCCAAGCGGGAGGTGGGCTGCGAGCCGCCCAGGGAGGCGTGATGGATGCTAAACGGGGTGGCCTGGCGAGGGCTCGACGTGGAGGCGTGTCCCTCAAGGCCTTGGCGGTGGCTTGGCCCGAACCCTGGAAAGTCCTGGTATAGGGATCTGTGATTACTGTTTGCTTTTCTTTTTTTTTTTTTTTTTTTTTTGG
>NW_007095771.1:24161-28586 GCF_000164805.1 Carlito syrichta
CTCCCAACCACTGCAGCCTCAACCTGCTGGGCTCCAGCGATCCTTCCGCCTCAGCCTTCCAAGTAGCTGGAATTACAGGTGTGCACTATCACGCCCGGCTAATTTTTGATTTATTGTAGAGATGAGGTCTTGCCAAGTTGCTTGGGCGGGTCTCGAACCTGCGGACTCAGGCAGTCCACTCACCTCGGCCTCCCATAGCACTGAGATTACAAGCTGAGCCACCGAGCCCAGCCATATTTTTATACTCTTAAAATATTGAATATTGTCTGGGTGTGGTGGCTTACACTGTAGTCCCAGCACTTTGGGAGGCAGGAGCGAGAGGATTGCCTGAGCCCGGGAGTTCAAGACCAGTCCGGACAACTTGGCGAGACCTCGTCTTTACAACAAATCAAAAAATTAGCCCAGCATGGTGACACACGCCTGTAGTTCCAGCTACTTGGAAGGATCGCCTGAGCCCAGCAGTTCAAGGCTGTGGTGGCCATGAATATGCCACTGCACTCCAGCCTGGGCGAGAGTGAGATCCCAACTCAAAAAAAAGTGTGTGTGTGTGTGTGTATGTATGTATATAAAATACTGAATTAAAAGCAGTTTTAAAAAGACAGAGTCTGTGAGGTCTGCTCCTGTCCAGGGCTGAATCTCAGCCAATGGACGGATGATACCAGTCCAGACCTAAAAGCCTTCCCGGTGCTCGGTCGCCGGCTCCGTCCCTGGGACTGCCCCACAGGTGCCCGGGCCATGCCGGCATGAGGGTCCCGCTCCGTCCAGACGGAGACTGCTGGCTGGGCTGCTGCCCTCCTGGCACCTGGCCGTCAGCCGCCCAGCCTGACCCACGCCTGGCGTTCTCGGCGCCCCCTTCTCCCCTGTCTCCCCCCTTCTTCTCCATCGCCCTCCTCTCCCTCTCCGCCTCGGCTTCTCTGCAGGGACCTCGCCGCCTTCGACAAGTCCCGCGAGCAGTCCGTCCGCGCCTTCCTGGAGCACCGCGCCCGCATGCACCCCGTGACGGCGATGCTGGTGGGGAAGGACCTCCAGGTGGGCTGAAGGCCTGCACTGGCTCTGGCTTCTGCCGCGGCTGGCCTCACGAGCATCTCTTTCCAGAACCGTGAACTCGGCCTGCCTGTGACAAAGCATGCCTTTTCGTCTTGGCTTTTTGTCGCTTTTGGTTTGGGCTTTCTATCACTTGGGCGGTGATTTTGCTAAAATAAAGCTGCCTCTTTCAGTAGTGGCGTGTTCTTTTTAAAGGCCAAGTTTGGCGTTTTGGTTGACACAATTTAAAAATTTTAAGTAGCTCTGTATTCATGATCTCCCCGTGTGATCGTGAACGACGTCACCCAGCTCCGCTGGCCAGCACCCCGCGGGGCCTGGCCCTCCCCCCTCACTCCCGGGCCCTGCGGTCCCCGTGCTCGGCTGGCCGCCCTGAACGCTGGGACCTCCCGCCTGACAGCCTGTCCAGAACAGCACCACAGCTGCCCCAGGTGACGGCGACAGCTGCCCCTGTACAGGGGCTGGGAGGCACAGCTGTGTCGCTTAGGGCTCCTGGACTGCGGTGACCCGCCACGAGGATGTCGGGGAGCAGAAGAGGAAGGAGATTTAAGGCTGCCGGTGTGGGGCTGTCGGGCCCGGGGCCAGGCTGGGCGACAGACCCGGGGCCTGCAGGGCCGCCCGTGCTCCTGCCCTGCCCCACTCCACAGAGCATGCCTGACCATCTGCGTGACTGGCACCCACTTCTGCCACCCGGGGGCACACCTTGGCTCCAGTTTCCCAGGGTGAGGCTCTGACCCCGGTGGACCCACCCCGGCCAAGTCCACTCCAGCCAGAGGAAGGGTCTCACCTCACGACCCCCAAAGTGCTGACCCTGTCACTGGGGTCCCACTCTGGGAGCGAACATTGGAAGCTGCAGCTGGGCTCAAGGACGAAGCCCTCGTCCCTGGAGGCCTGAGACCACCCTGCTCCCTCCCTGGCGGTTCTGGCCTCTCGGACGCTTGTCCCCTTGCCAGGAAGGCCAGTGGAGGGCATTGCGCTCCGACCCTGGAGTGTGACCTGTTCCCAGTGATCAGACTTAAGCAAGTCGCGACCAACCGATGCCTCCCAAGACCGCCACCACCCCATGGCATTATGGACACATGTGAGCCCTGGCCCTCCAGTTATCCTCGGGGATTCTGCCGGTGACTTGGTGCTCTAGGGTGCGGGGCGGCCGCCATGCGGGAGGCAGAGGGTGCCAGAGACAGGCTCCCCCGTCAGGTCACCCCCTCGGCCCCACCGAAGGCCCATGCCCAGGGTCTGTGCCGGGCTGGGCACACGTCACCACTGGGTACACCCACAAGCATCACTCCACGCGATGCCAGGGGAGAGGCAGGCTAAGGCAGCTGGCAGGGGCCCCACCCCCCCGGGCCCAGGGTGTGATTCCTGGGAGAACAGGCCCGAGTGGAGACGAGGTGAGAGGCGTCCCAGGCAGAGGATTTCAGCGTGTCCAGGGTGGAGGACACTGGAGTCTCTGCCCCAGTGCCCGGGCACCCGTGCTTCTGGGAGCCCTGCCATCCGGAGCTCCCTCCGCTGGGTCTGTCCACTGGTGGGGGTGTCAGCGTCCTGCGGCGTGGGGGCCGTGGGGCCTCGTCTGCACCCTGACGTCCGCCACGGTCAGCAGTGGAGGCAAGACCACCTCCAACTCAATCCACGCCCACGTCCAGCACACCGCGACACGCCACGGTGTCAGGGAACGTCTTGACTGAGCGGGTGGGTGGAGGGTCGGAAGCCTAGAGGGGCTCCCAGCTGGCCTCAGTTTCTCAGGGGTGTAGAGGTTGGGTCCTGCCCCGAGGACTGGAGGGGTGGGTGCTGAGGAGGTCCTTGAGGAGTGGAAGGTTCTGGAAACACACTGGGTGCACAAAGGCGACGCCACAAGTCTCCGTGGTCCCGGGAGCCTGTGGCTGTCTCCTGGTGGGGGACGGGTGGCAGCTTCTCCAGATGACCTGGGGACGGATCAGGGTCTCAGAGGAGTTTCAAAGTATTTACGAGGCCAGACGCACGGCTCACACCTGCAATTCCAGCACTTTGGGAGCCCAAGCCTGGAGGGTCGCTTGAGCCCAGGTGTTGGAGACCAGCTTCAGCAGCAAAGCAACGCCTCAACTCTACAAAAGATAGAACAATTAGCTGGGGGTGGTGGCGTGCACCTGCAGCCCCAGCCAGTCAGGAAGCTGAGGAGGGAGGACCGCCTGAGCCCAGCAGGTCCCGGGTGCGGTGAGAAGTGACGGTGCCACTGCTCTGCAGCGTGGGCAAGAGAGTGAGACTCAAACAGACAAAGTGCTCATGAAAGAGAGGCCCAGGCACGCAGCTGGGGGCCAGCTTCCCAGGCCTGTGAGGACGCGGGGCAGGGGGGCGGGGGGATGGCTGCGTTTGGGTCGAGGCGTGGTCGGAAGCGGGGTCTGGCCAGGTCCAGGTGGTGGCGAGGTCCGGGCACCAGCGGGGGCTGGCGCGGGGGCTGGAGGGGGCGGTCCTGGACCGAGGCTTCCTGGAACGCGGGGCTGCTCCCTGTGACAGCGATGTCTGCTGCCAACGGGAACGTGGTTCACAGAAATGGACTCTTGGGTTTTCCGACTGCCGCTACTGTCTGGGCCACCGGAGAGAGAGCGCCACCGGGGCTGGACCACGTCACCTTCCCGGGCCCCTCATCGGGCTGTTCCAAGTCCCCAGGACCGGGCCGGCAGGGTGGTCAGGGACAGCACGTGCCCAGATGGGGAATGGCCACAAAGCCAGGCGGCTGGCTGGTGGCACTCACGGTCCCCGCACACGTGCCAGGGCTCGCCAAGGGCCCTCCGCGCCAGGACTTACTGAGTCCCCTGCTGCCCCGGGACCCGGCGCCGTCAGTGTCTTCACGCTAGGGATGAGGAAGCGGCGGGAAGAGGTCGAGGGGCCGGCCCAGGGGTCCCACGCCTGGGAGCGGCAGAGCCGGGATCGGACCGGTAGCTCCCCCCACGGGGGCGTCGGGGCGGCCTCGGGTGCAGAGACCAGGCTGGTCCCTTGCTGAGGCTGGCCAGTGGCGGAGCTGGAGGCCCGCCCAGGGGTCCGAGCCGTCTCCAAGCACGGGTGTGTTTGTCCAGGCGGCGACCTTCGTGGTGGAGATGACCTCTGGCCTCTCCAGCCTTCCTGCGGGGAGGGAGGCTCCAGAAAGCCTGGCTGTGGCCGGGGAGCGTTGCCCAACGTGTTTGTGGGATAAACAGATGCGTGACGATTGCCACACTCCTGGTGTCAGGGCTGGCGGCAGGGGCCTCGCCTGGTTGGGCAACTCCAGGTAACTCCGGGGCCTCGGCGTTTATAAGCTGTCCTCAGAGCGGGAGCCGCAGACAGCAGCCAGGGCGAGCGCGTGGGGACCCTGCAGAGGCCAACACAGGTGGGTACGGCGGCGCTGGGACCCCGGGGGAGGGAGGAGGGTGG
>NW_007095771.1:28606-29716 GCF_000164805.1 Carlito syrichta
GCGAAGGCCGAGCCTCCGCGGCAGGGCAGGGGCGGCGGGAGGGAGCACAGGCCCTGTCAGGCCCCGGAGTCCCCCTCCCACCCACTGCCCCCCATGGGAGCGTCCCGCCTTCCACAGCATGGGGGGGGGCTGTCCCAGACTCAGGCTCCAGGAAGGGCAGGCGGAGCTGGAGCCAGGCACGACAGGGCCCGATGCCTCAGGGTGCCCGCTGGCGGGGGTCACTTTGCCTTCAGAAGAGCCTCTCTGGCTGGAGGCTGGCAGCCCTGCGGCTCAGGGAGCTCAGACTGAACATAAGTGAGCGTGGCGGCTCACGCCTATCATCCCAGCACTTTGGGAGGCCGAGGCAAGAGGACTGCTGGAGACCAGGAGTTTGAGACCAGCCTGGGCAACATAGTGAGACCTCATCTCAACAATAAATCAAAAATTTAGCCAGGTGTGTTTTGTAGTCCCAGAGACCAGGGAGGCTGAGGCAGAAGGATCACCTGAGCCCAGGAGGTTGAGGCTGCAGTGAGCTGTGATCATGCCACTGCCCTCCAGCCTGGGCAGCAGAGTGAGACCCCAACTCAAAAAAAAGAAGAAAAGAAAAGAAAATGAGCCGGGGACAGGGCTGGAGGTGACCCTGAGCTCTCCTGAAAACCCCTTGTCCGCCTGACACCCTGTCTCTGCTTCCCGCCGTCCCCTCCATAAAGACTCTGAGATACTCGGGGTCCGTGGAAAGCTGCCCTTGCCTTAGATCCAGCACCGGGATTCCGGCCAGGCTCGAGAGACTTGCATGGTCCCACCCGTGACCTGGGGTCTCTCCCGCCCGGCCCGAGGAGACCCCAAGGCTCGGCCCATGACCTGGGTCTCCCGTTCTGTTTCAGTCATCGAGGGCGATGCCATGTCCCCCGACTTCATCCTGTCGCAGCCGGAGGGGGTCTACCTGTATCCTTGACGCGGGTGGGGCGGGTGGGGGGAGCTCTCCCAGGCCACGGCTGCTTTCCATGACCTGCCTCCAGGTACAGCAAGTACCGCGAGCCCGAGAAGGTAGGTCGAGGCCCCTGCTCGCGGAGGTGGGGCAGGCAGCACCGGCGGGGGCGCGTGGTGGCTCGGGATGGGGCCTTTGCGGCC
>NW_007095771.1:29736-35212 GCF_000164805.1 Carlito syrichta
CTGCAGCGCGCCCGACCCTCCGCCCTCAGCCTCCTCCTGAGCCCGCTGTCCTCGTGGGCGCGCGGCTGCCTCCTGGCTGCGACAGCATCTCGGAAGCGTCACGTGTGGCTCTGCTCTCCTGCTAGAGCCCAAGCTGCCCCGGCTCACGGAGATCCCCTCTCTCATGCAGTACATCGCCCTAGATGGGGACAGTCTGACCACAGAGGATCTGGTGAACTTGGGCAAGGGACACTACAAAATAAAGGTACGGTGGGCAGGTGGGGGTGTCCTCGGCCATGGCGCTGCCCGAGGACGTCCCCAGGGGCTCAGTGTGACTGCATCTCCCCAGCTCACCTCCGCCGCTGAAAAGAGGGTGCAGAAGTCCAGGGACGTCATCGACAGCATCGTGAAGGAGAAGACGGGTACCCTTTCCTCCGATGTCACAAAATCCTTTTACAGGCCAAAAAAAGCGAGCCCTGCATCTGACGGTGCCTCTTCCTCCCCTAGTTGTCTACGGCATCACCACGGGCTTTGGGAAGTTCGCCAGGACAGTCATTCCCATCAATAAGCTGCAGTGAGTGAATTTTTCACAAGGGGAACCCGGTTACAGATGGGAGGTGGGCTGGTGACGTGGCGGGTCACACGGAGCTAGCAGGCTGGCGGGGTCTCTGTGGCCCCCTCCCTTGGTCCCGTGCCTCCGAGGCCTGGGTTGTGAGCACGCTTCGTTCCCTGCCGAGGGAGCTCAGAGGTTCTCCTTCTCTTCCAGGGAGCTCCAGGTCAACCTGGTGCGCTCGCACTCCGCGGGTAAGTCGAGGCACGCAAGCCCTGGGTTTCCAGCAGGAAGCCCAGAAGGACCGCCCAGGGAGGCCTGGGGCAGTGAGCGGCCAGGCACCTCGGGGACTGGAAAGGAGGCGGGGGGCATCTGCCAGACCCCAGGAGCAGGCCGGGCTGGGTGGGGCCCGTGTCCTGCCGAGAGGGGCATGGGAGCTGGACTCAGGGCTGAGCTCGGGTGGGCATGGTGGGAGGGAAGGCCGTTGAGCCTCGGCGCCCCGGGTCGTGGCACCGTCCCAGACCTCTCCAGGTGATGTTCTGGGCGTGGCGTCACACCTGAGTCCTCGCACCTTGGGAAGCTGAGGTGGGAGGACGCATTCGCCCCGGAGTTTGAGACATGACTGGGAAGCATAGTGAGACCTCGTCGCGACGAAAAACCGTTTAAAATTAGCCAAGGGTAAGGGTGAGGGGGCATGCCTGCAGTCCCGGCTGCTCAGGAGGCTGCGGCAGAAGGGTCTCCTGAGCCCAGGAGGCGAAGGCTGCGGTGAGCCACGATGGTGCCACCGCCCTCCAGCCTGGGTGACGGCGTGAGACCCTGCCTCCGAGGTGTCTGGGAGGGTGGGGGCTCGCTGAAGCCTCCCGGCGAGGGAAGGCAAGCCGGGTTCACCTGGGCCTGCTAGATGGCGCCTCTGGGGCGCCAGGCAGGCCAGGAAGAGCATCGCCACGGAGGGAGACCGTGGAACGGACTGGCAGGGGAGGGGGCTCGGGGAGGGAGGTGGCCGGGGAGGAGAGCGTGCCTTTCTTGGGGAACAGCCCGCCTCTGTGTCGCAGGTGTGGGGAAGCCCCTCAGCCCTGAGAGGTGCCGGATGCTCCTGGCTTTGCGGATCAACGTCTTGGCCAAGGGCTACAGCGGCATCTCCCTGGAGACCCTCAAACAAGTCGTCGAGGTGTTCAATGGTAAGGCGGCAGGACGTGGATCGCAAGGCAGACCCGAGGGCCAGATGCCGGAAGCTGGCTGAGCTAAGGCTAGGCTGGTGTACGCGAGGGGGCGCGGCTGCCAAAGAGGCTGGCTAGGCAGGAAGAGGCCCGGGACGCCGGACTCGCTTGGGAGTGAGGACGGTCCCGCAGGACAGGCGGCATCGCGGGCTCCCGGTGCTCTCTTCCTGGACTGGGAGATTCTAATGTGGGGACCAGATTTGCACTGGTCGGGAGACTCGCCCCTTGGCCGCTGAGGACAAGCCTTCTAGGCCACAGGAGGCTGGCCGGGGGAGGACTTGGGGGAGAGGCTGGGCGGGGAGGCCTGTGGAGCAGAACACGCCCGACAGGCCCCGGGGGCGGGCAGTGTGGACCCAGGGCCCACAGCACGGGCTCCACACCTCCTCCTGCTCCCACCCTGCTGGGCCACACTCCCAGCCTCGGGGCTCCGACAGCGACCCTGGCCTTGACCCCGCAGCACGTCATGGGTGGGTTGGAGGCGCCTCCGGGCGTCCAGGGCTCTGAGAACCGGACTCTGCCCTGGACGCTGGCCCGTGGGTGGCACTGTTTGGCCCTGCCGAGGTTATTTGGCCGTTGGAAACCACGCCACTGCCAGGGCCTGATTCCACTTTAGAGAAAAGTGGCCTGCTTTCTCAGCCACTTCCTGGGAATTTCTCAGGAAACAGAACATGTTCGCTCCTCGGCGGTGGGGAGAGACGAAGCTGCTGCGACTCCACCTCCCAGGGACCCCTGGGGACACCGAGTCCCTCTGGAGCGTTCTCGATGACTTTTCCAGTGTAGACACCTCCGTGTGGACCTATGCCCCACGCCTTTGCAGGGCTGCGTCTCTTCAGCCCCACAACACCCTTAAACCCCTACCTAGACCGCCTCCAGCCTGTGTTCCCGGGACCAGGCCGTCATGCACAGCCGTGTCTCTGGGGTGCCTTGCTAGAGTTCTGCAGGGGGGACGTTAGGCGGGTGGGCGCACCCAGCCCTCGGAGGCTCTGCCGCGGGAGGGGCTCCCTCCGGCCTGCCGTCTCTCCCTCCCCTCCTCTCGTCTCTCCCTCCTCCTCCCTCCCTCCTCTCCTCCCTCCTCCGTCCTTCCTTCCCTCTCCCTTCCCCTCTTTCTCTCCCCACCCCCTCCTCTCTAGAACAGCTTATCCAGGTCCCGGAAGCTCTCTCTGCTCCCGGGCACGAAGCGGTCTGGACGCGGGGCAGGGGGCTGGGGTGCGGGCCGCGCGACCGACGCCTGCCGCCCCTGCAGCCTCCTGCCTGCCCTACGTCCCGGAGAAGGGCACGGTCGGCGCCAGCGGAGACCTGGCCCCGCTCTCCCACCTGGCTCTCGGGATGATTGGGGAAGGAAAGATGTGGTCTCCAAAGAGCGGCTGGGCGGATGCAAAATACGTGAGACTCGAGGCCTCTGTGGCCAGCGCGCGGGGCGGACGCTGGGCGGGGGGAGGGGAAACGCGTGACCCTCGGGGCCTCCGCGGGCAGGGACGCTGCAGGCCACGTGGGGCTGGGCGGAGGCGAAAAACGTGAGGCTCCCGGGGCCTCCTTGGGCGGGGACGCTGGGTGGGCACGGGGCTGGGGAGACATGAAATACGTAAGACTCGGGGTCCCTGTGGCCAGGGACACCTGGGCGGGCACAGGGCTGGGTGGAGGTGAAACACCTGAGGCTCTTGGGACCTCCTTGGGCGGCACGGAGCAGGGCGGAGGCAGAATACGTGAGACCCCTGGGGCTCTGTGGGCAAGGGCGCCGGGTGGACCTGGGGCTGGGCAGACGTGCGAAGCGAGTGAGACTCTCAGGGCCCCCGGGGCAGAGGTGCGAGGCTGGCACGGGTCTGGGAGGACGTGAAATACGGGAGACAGGCAGGGATGCCTGGGCGACGTGAGGCTGTGCAGAGGCGAAATACATGGGTGAGACTTGGGGCCACTGTGGGCAGGGACACTTGGGCAGGCACAGGGCTGGGTGGACGCAAAACCCAGGGGCGCCCATCGGGCACGGGGGCCTGGGCGCTCTAGACGGCCCGTGGGGGCCGCTGCTACTCTGCTTCTACAGGAGAGGACCGAGGAGTAAAACCCCGCCCAGGCCAGGAGGCTGTGCTCCGTGCCGCCCGTCGGCTCCTGGGCGGAGGGCTGGGGAAAGGGGAGGGGCTCCGTCATCCTTGGGGGACGCGGGTCACACACCCCCTCGTCCCTGTGCCCTGAGAACGTCTCAGGGGACCATGTCTCCCACCTCCCCGGGCCAGCCCTTCCTGGCGGACGCCTGGAAGCACCCATCGCCCCAGGATGGAGTCCAAACCCCAGAGGCTCACGAGAGTCTTGTCCTGTGAGCCCATGTCCCGCCCAGCTGCACAGCACAGAGAAGCTGGGGCCCGTGTGCCGCCAGGGCTCCCCGCCCCAGGCAGAGGGTGGCACATGCCTCCTCCCCCCGCCTCTCCCGCCTCCCTTCCGAGAGGCCGCTGACAGCCTGCCTCCCTGCCCTCTGGCTCCTCTCCGGCCCTGCCGGGTCTCCGTGCCCTCACGTGCCCCCTGAGCATGCCACACCATCATTCTCACCATGTCCACCCAAGCCCAAAATTGCTTGAAAGAGAAGCCTGCTTTCCTGCGAGGGAGCAGAAGCAAGTAATGGGCCAGAGGACATGCACGGGGCCCGAGGCTGCCGTCTGACCTCCAAGAGGGCTGGCGTAAAGAGTCTCGCAGGTCCCATGTGACGTTAGAAACCAGCTGGGGCCCCGCTCGATACACATTTTCACATTGTGAACCATCTGCAGGTCCTGGATGCTCATGGGCTGAAACCGGTTGTTTTGAAACCCAAAGAGGTAAGGAAATCCCAGGAATGCGTGTGCTTACGGGCAAGCCTTTATTTATGCACCAGTTTCAGTCTTAATATTGGTCTCACTGGTTCCCCAAAACGAACACGGCTCACACGCGTATGGAAGGTTTGCCACTGAAGAAATGGCTCTCCCGTGAGTGCGTAAGAGATGGCTTGTGTCACACGTGCACAGGGTGCTCTCAGGGACCTCAACTTCCGACTGAGCTCTCCAAGGCGCTCGGACGGATGGGCGCTCTCAGCCAAGACTCCTTAGGAGACTAGAATTGCTTTAAGGTGTCTTGTCTACAGTGCCAAGCACCTAAAGAAGAAATGCGACTTAACGCAGAGTTGCTGTCTACCCCCCAGCACTACACGGCTGCTTGGGAATGGGTGTGCCTAGCAGGGATTCATTTTCCAGGGTCCACCTGCGTCCACATACGGCAGCACTTTCTCCTCAAGGGCTCAACTGAGCATCACTGCCCTGTCCTTTAGAGGCTGGGATAAGGTGGCTGGGCGCGGTCCTTACGCCTGTCATCCCGGCACTTTGGGAGGTCGAGGCGGGAGGATCGCTTGAGCACAGGAGTTGGAAAGCAACCTGGGCAACGTAGCGAGACCCCATCTTTATTTAAAAGAGAAAACGTGGATGGCAGCTCAGGCTGACTGGCTAATGGCTCTCTCTCGAAGGCAAAGGACGCAGAACCCACTCGTGTGACCGGCCCTTCCTCCCACAGGGCCTGGCACTCATCAACGGGACGCAGATGATCACCTCGCTGGGCTGCGAGGCCGTGGAGCGAGCCAGTGCCATCGCCCGGCAGGCAGACATCGTGGCGGCCCTGACCCTCGAGGTGCTGAAGGGCACCACCAAGGCCTTCGACACCGGTCAGTGCGGCGCCTGCGCCGGGTGATGCTCTCTCAGCCGGGGTGGGGGTGGGGGTT
>NW_007095771.1:35296-63955 GCF_000164805.1 Carlito syrichta
TGGGGGTGGGCGGGGTCTTTAGACATGGGTGGGGGTTGGAGGGAAGGAGACCGAGTGTCCGTGGCAGCCCTGGGCCCGCAGCTGCCTCTCAGGGGCGCCAACCGATCCTCGCGCCAGCCCGTGGACAGACGCTGAGTCACCACTTGGGTCGCCTGGGGACCCGGGGGACCCAGCCCGCGTGCTGTCTTGGGACTCTGCTCCCAGGACTGTAGGGCCAGGGTAGGATGAAGGTGGGTCCCGACTGGAAAACTGGGAGAGAAAAGAGGCTATGGCTCATCCAGAGAGAGCGGTGGGTGCCCGATGCCCGATGCTGTAGCACGGAGCAGGGCGGAGACGGGCCCCCAGGGACTCCGTTCAGGGACGCCCCGGAGCCCCTGCCGCCACCTGCCCGGCTGTCCCCCGGCCGGGCCCGTGTCTGGAGCCGAACGCCTGGTGGGCTCAGCATGCCGTCTGCACTCAGATATGCCAAGTGGGAAGACTGGCGTCCACAGGGGCCGCCGTGCTTTTGGACTGAAATTTCTAACTCCAGGGGCGGATAAGGACCCCTGGGCTTTCGAGGCCAGGCCGGCACCTTGGATGGTCTGGCATCATCAGTGGTCATTCATTCTATTTCTTGGTTTTTAGTTTTTCAGAGACAGAGTCTCACTCTGTCACCCAGGCTGGAGTGGCATGATCAAAGCTCACTGCATCCTTGACCTCCTGGGCTCAAGTGATCCTCCCGCCTCAGGCTCTCTGAGTAGTGGAGGCTACAGGTGCACACCACCACGCCCGGCTAACTAAAAAAAAATTTTTGGTAGAGAGAAGGTCTCGCTATGTTGCCCAGGCTGGTCTTCAACTCCTGGCCTCAAGCAGTCCTCTGGCCTCAGCCTCCCAAAATTCTGGAATCGCAGGTGCGAGCCACCACGCCCTGCCAGTGGTCATTCATTGCAACATAAGACTTACTCAAGACTTCTCCCTCCTTCCTCACTGCTAGACATTCACGCTCTCCGCCCTCACCGTGGGCAGACTGAAGTTGCCTTCCGGTTTCGGTCACTCCTGGACTCGGATCATCACCCGTCAGAAATCGCGGGTAAGGTTCAGGCTTGTTGTGTGGATGGCTGTGTGGCTGCGGTTGGCGGAGCGCGTTGCTAACGCGGTCCTGTCCCCCACCCCGCCTCTCCCGCAGAAAGCCACAGGTTCTGCGACCGCGTCCAGGACGCGTATACCTTGCGCTGTTGTCCGCAGGTAAGAACGAAAAGCTGCGAGTGTCTCTCCTTCCCCAGATTCAGGGCAAAAGGTGTTTAAAAAGAAAAAGAGGAAAGTGTCAGGAAAACACGTATGGGCAATTATAAGCCACATCCCCTCCTGCCGCCGTGAAGAATTGTGTGCGTGGGGCTTCCAGTGTCCATGCCGATGGGCGTCGACTCTGTGAGGTCAGCTCTTTGTTTCTTCTGAACCGCCTTGCTCAGCCCACTTCCGGGGTCCCACGGACACCTTGCTGTGTTGACGCGGTGTCCTGACTTCTACGGATTCTCAGCGGCAACACACTCACAGCCAGTTCATAGAGCTTTGCTGGTTCTCCCTGTTGGGCAAAACTTGAACCCGCCAGGCAGCGACATTGGCGGGAAAGTCTCATCGTGCCATCTCAGAATCCAAGTGCCTGTGCACGGTCAGGCCTGGCTTGCGCTTGGTAGGCAGGTCCACGGTGTGAATGTGTTTGTGAGGCTTGGCGTCCAGCGAAAGCAGCGGAGGGGCTGGGTTGGCCCGGGCGTCCTGCATTGCAGACACGAAACTTCTTTGCACACGGCCATCGGAGAGACCGACGGGCGTCTCGAGAAACACTACTCCAGCGTGTGCCAAGTTCCAGCCTTCCACCCTACAGAGCAAACAGTCCTCCCTGGAATAAATCCCCTCGTTCCTGGTACTGGGCGGGCCTCACACTGGCCAGCCTCTTCAACAAGAGATCGAAGGCGACTGTGGGCCAGGGCTGCCAAGCTGCTCCATGGGAAGAAGGGGTTCTGGCTTGAGACCCCCGAGATGTGTCTGTTCCCAGGCTGGCGGGCAGGGGCATGATCACGGCTCACCGCAGCCTCAAACTCCTGGGCTCAGGCGATCCTCCCACCTCAGTCTTCCAAGTCACTGGGACCATAGGCACGGGCTACCACAACTGGCTCGTTTTTCTATAGGGATGGGGTGGGGGGTCTTGCTTTGTTGCCCAGGCTAGCCTCAAGCACTCCTGCTGGGCTCCCAAAGTGTTGGGATTACAGGCATGAGCCACTGTGCCTGGTCCCCCGATCTTTTAACAATGACATCAGACTTCATGACGGGCACCATGATCATGGTCTTCCGTGCGTTCACTCGTTTAATCTCCCCAGCTGTGAGAGAGGTATTCTTTTTCCCAGTCTACAGTGGGGAAACTGAGACACAGAGTTAAGTCCTTTGCCCAAGATCTCACAGCCAGATTGTCACTTGCTTGACTTATGAGAGAAGCCAGAAGAAGGCAGGCACCCTGGCCGTCTCTGGGCTCCATCATGGCCATCTCTGGGCTCAGCATGGGGTGGCTGCTGTCTCTGGCCTTGGCTGCTGTCTGTGGGCTTGGCTACCATCTCTCAGCTCAGCTGCTATCTCTCAGTTCGGCTGCTCTCTCTCGGTGTGGCGGCTGTCTCTGGGCTCAGCTGCTGTCTCTGGGTTCGGCAGCTGATTCTCGCCTTGGCTGCTGTCTCTGGGCTCGGCTGCCGTCTCTCAGCTCAGCTGCTATCTCTCGGTTCGGCTGCTCTCTCTCGGTGTGGCGGCTGTCTCTGGGCTCGGCCACTGTCTCTGGCCTCGGTTGCCATCTCTGGGCTTGGCACAGGGCGGCTGCCTGGAGGCACCCTCCCACGCGACACCTTCAAGCTTCGTGAGCTCTGCCCCTTGCACCATCGCTCCCATCTGAGGGATCCTCGTCACAGCCAGGAGCGTGTCACGCTGCTGTCTTTGCGTCCCACGAGCGGCGAGGTCAGGGCCACAGCCTACTTCCGAGCCTGCTGCTGTCCACACGGAAATGTGAGCCCCTTGCTCGCATCCCGCCACGGACCCCGGCGAGTCTGCCAGGCGTAACACCCTCCCCGGCACACGCGGTTTGTCGCGCTCGCTCTCTGGGGGCCCGGTCACAGAGTTCATTCTGACTTGTCTCCGCGAGAGCTCAGCCTTACCAAAGGTTCCCCACACATTCCAACCGCACAGCCTGTGGTTCCCACGGCTTCACCCCACCCAGGGAGCTAAAGGGCAGGTGTCTTGTCTGTCAGGTCCACGGCGTGGTGAACGACACGATCGCGTTCGTGAAAGGCATCATCACCACGGAGCTCAATAGTGCCACGGACAACCCCGTATCCTTTGCATCGCCTGGGGGGGCGGGGCAGACGTGCGGCTGTCTTCGGGCCCGCTGGGCGGCCGTCTGGGTGGCGTCTCGGCGCTGCCGTGCCATCTCAGGGATCAGGACGTGGTTCCGAGGCTTGGAGGCAGAGTGACATCCCCAGGTCAGGGTTGGCGGTGGCAGAGACGGGCTGTCAGGCTGCTCTCGGGTCTGTGCTTTAAACCGGCCTGGTGACGCTCAGAGGAGATTCTGGTGCTGGCAGTCGGCTTCGTGAAGACCCTCGCCCCAAGACCTGCCACTGAGGGCGTCAGCAGCCGTTGAAGGCCGGGAGCCTCGGTCGCAGGCCTCTGTTGGCGAGGCCTCCCTGGGCCTGGTGCCATCAGGACGCACTCACTCAAAGGTGGCTCCTAGCACTTTCCAAAGTGTGGGTCCAAGGGTCATGGCGTGCCCGTCTTGGGTGTTTGTTTCCGATGTGGCCTTGATTCAAATCGGTGCCTCCATATTTGCTCAAGGAACAGTCAGAACACTGCCACGTCTCCGGCGTGGGTGCTGTCTCCTGAGTGGCGTGGCTTGCCCAGAGCCCCTGGTTTTCTCTGTGGGCTGTTCCGTGATGGCTTAGTTCCCGGCGCCGAGAGGCACGGCCAGGAGCACCACCTGCCCGATGGGCCTGTTTTTCCTGTTCTCCATGTGCCTTGGTTCTCAGAACCAGAGGGTGTGTCCAGCGAGCCCCTCTGGACGCCCAGACTGGTATAGATGGTGACACGCGGCCGTGCCAGGGTCCTCCTCTGACGGCCCACTCCAGGCTGTGTTTTTATGTCTCTCAGTGTCTCTCAGACTTCACAGTGAAGACAAACCCACACAGAAAATGGCTTGGCTTGGTCTCTCCGGTCACCAGCACCACCTGCCCTTTGAGGAGCGGCTTTCACCAACTCTCTGTGATCTTGTTTTGTTTTATTTTTTTGAGTTGGGGTCTCAGCCTCCTGCCCAGGCTGGAGTGCAGTGGCATGATCACCACTCACTGCAGCGTTGACCTCCTGGGCTCAGGTGATCTCTTGCCTCAGCCTCCTGAGTAGCTGGGACTATAGGTATATGCCACCAGGCCTGACTAATTTTTTTACTTTTTGTAGCAATGAGGCTGGTCTTGAACCCCTGGGCTCAGGCTGTCCTCTTGCCTCAGCCTACCAAAAAGCTGGGATGTCAGGCGTGTGCCACCAGGCCCAGCTAACTTTTTAACTTTTTGTAGAGATGAAGTCTTGAAAGGTGGCTCAGGCTGGTCTTGAACCCCTGGGCTCAGGCAATCCTCTCGCCTCAGGCTCCCAAAGCCCTGAGATGACAGGAGTGAGCCACCGCACCTGGCTCTCAGTGGTCCTGTCTCATTCCCAGTTGCCCGGGAGGGACAGGCATATACTCCACACGGGCACAATGTATCTTGTGGCGTTAAAGAAAATCGCCATTAAGTGCCCGGTGTGGGGGAGGGGACCATTCCCCACCAGACTCTTCCCGGCCGCTTGCCCTGGCAAGACTCTCAGCCCGAGACTTCGCTTTCTCAACTGGAGGTTCTTCGTTGTGGACAAACTCCCGACCAGAGCTCTCTGGGCCTCTCCTGCAGCACTGGCGCTCCCCGAAAGGACACATTGCCCTCGCAGAGACAGCACGCCTGTCACCCTCTCGCCCTGCTGGTCCTCACGGAGTTTAACCCCGGGTGCTGCAACCCACTGACCCGCACACCAGTGTGGGACAGCCAGGGGAGAAGGCACGCTTCTGCTCTAGCCGGGTGCAGGGCCCAGCCGCGGCAGGGGCCGGAGGTGGGGAGATGCCCGAGGCCTGGGCACGGCGTGATGCCCGCATCTCCAGCGCCTCGGCAGCCAGAGCCTGCCAGGCAGTGAGTTCCTGGGCGCCTGGGGAGAGCGGCCTTCGGCCTGGGAGGCCAACGCCAGCTCCTCAGGCACCCGTGACGGCCTCGATCCGGCGCTGCCTGGCTTAAGGGACGGGTGCGAGAGAGGGGCATCATCTCAGCGAGTGCCAAGCCGCCACCTCCTCAGGGGGACGTGAGGGGCCCGTTGGCCGCCGTCTGCTGCTTGTGCTCCAGGGACATTCCCCAGAGCCGTCTGTTTGGTGGAGCATAAGCCTTGGTGTTCGGGAAGAGATGGGATTTGCATTCAGGCAGGTGCCCTGGGCACACTCTGCGGGCAGGTTCGAGCCTCAGACTCTCTTGGGCACGCAGGGATCCGGCATCACGTGGAGACCTTCAAGGTGGGCTTCTTTTTGGCTCTTGTGCCCCTTCGTGCCCGCAGCTGCTTGTGGGAGGCTCGTCCCTCTCCCCAGGCCACACTGCCATCAGGACGCCACCCTCAGGGCCGGCAGGGCTGAAGTGGGAGGAGTCGCCTGGGCGGATCACACGTGCCTCGGTCACGCCTTAACCTGCCCGATAGATGGTCTTCGCCAGCCAAGGGGAGACCATTTCCGGAGGAAACTTCCACGGGGAATACCCCGCCAAGGTGAGCGTCCAGATTCTCCCGGCTCCAGAGGCGTGTCCCGGGCAGACCGACTGACCTGGACGCTCTTCCAGGCCCTGGACTACCTGGCCATCGGTGTGCACGAGCTGGCGGCCATCAGCGAGCGGAGGATCGAGCGGCTCTGCAACCCGTCCCTCAGCGAGCTGCCCGCCTTCCTGGTGGCCGAGGGCGGGCTGAACTCGGGCTTCATGATCGCCCACTGCACGGCCGCGGCCCTCGGTAAGGGCACCGCCTTCCCCGCCGGGGCCGGTCCTCCTCAGGGCCTCTCTGTGTCACCTGGAAGTCGCCAACTTTGCCGTCGAACGAGGTCTGGGTTTTGCCATTTTTCTTTGCACCCTCCCTCTCTTGGTACAAATGGAGCAGGCAAGTTCCTCAAGACTTCCTAGGGAAAAAAAATTTTTTAAACTTAGATAGCCAGGTGTGGTGGCTCACACCTATCATTCCAGTAGTTTGAGAGACCGAGGATTGCTTGAGGTTAGGAGTTTCAGACTAGCCTGGGCAAATAGTGAGACCTCATCTCTACCAAAAAAAAAATAAAGACCGGTCATGGTGGTGGCTCACACCTATAATTTCACACTTAGGGAGGCCAAGGTGAGAGAATTGCTTGAGTCCAGGAGTTTGCGACCAGCCTGGACAACACAGTGAGACCACATCTCTAGAAAATTTTTTTACAAATTAACTGGGTGTGGTGGTATGCATCTGTGGTCCCAGCTTCTCAGGAGGCTGGGGCGGAAGGATCCCTTGAGTCCAAGAATTCGAGGTTGCAGCGAGCTATGATTGTGCCACTGCACTCCAGCCTGGGCGACACAGTGAGACTCTGTCTCTAAAAATATAAAAATGTTCAAATCGTTTTGAAGGCCTAAATAATGCCATACTGAAACATAGCAAAATAGCAACGAGGTTGTGAATGATAATTTCTCTGGGGAGGCCGTTTGACCTGCGTGTGAACTCCACCTCGATTGCTTTCCCCCCAAATCTCAATTCGAGACTCTCAGAAGGAAAAGGACAGACATGCTTCTGGTTCACGGTGGAACTTGGACCGGCCTGAATGATTAAACCTCAAGTGTATCAGCCACCACACATGTAAGATGTGGCTGCAGCGTACAAAAAAGCCTGGGAGGAGCAGGACACCTGCTACGAACACCGGGCCTCGACACAGCTGACTTCCAGCTCGGGATGATGCAGGGCAGACGAGAGACAAAGCAAGACAGGCCCGGAGCCTCACTCACCGCCACCCGCTGAGTTGTCCCTCCAAGGCTGCGAGGTGGGGACTGCCACCATCTCCATCTCACAGAGGCGTGAAGGCGATCGGCAGGTGCAGTGCCTCGCCCAGGATTGCACAGCTGGGCCAGCACCGAGCAGAACCCAAGCCTGGGCCTGGAGATGTGCTCTCACCTTAGTGAACGAGGACCTCACTGGAATCACACTCCACCCTAAGAGAGGACAGCCAAATTCAACAGACGAGAACCGGACACCCCGTTAAATCGGAATGATCTGAGACTCACGTATATTAAAAGAGGGTTTGCTTTTCAGTCTGAAACCCAAACTTAGCAGGCGTCCTGTGCCTCATGGAGCCACCTACCCCAAAGGCAGGTCACCCCGGGTTACCTGGGCATGTAGATGCTGGCTCTGAGGCTGGCTCTCCCCTTTACTGGTGTGGAATGTCAGCCCACCTCTCAGTCCCGTGGACTCTGTCTACACCTGCATAAAGCGCAATGCTTGGCTTGCCCAGTGGGGCCATCTGGAAGGTGGCATGCGGGCATGAAGCCCTGCCATCGAGAGCACGCCGCGAGTGCCTGACCGCACGGAGGCGTCCTCTCCCAGCCTCGCCCACAGCCCACCCAGGGCCCACAGAGCCCGTGTCCCCACCCGCTGACTTGCCTGTTAAAACTCCCTTTCGCCGGGAGAGAATTCTTCAGGGACACAGCGGGAGGCCGCTGGTTTCTGGGGAACGCTGTGCAGGCAGAGCCTCGCGGGAACGCGTCCCACGGCCCGAGCTGCCCGCGTGGCTCTTCAGCTTCAGCCTGTGCTTCTTGTCCCCAGATCGTGTCGTTCTTTTGTCACTTGTAAGTGACTTTCCTGAACCAGCCTCGCCACAGCTTTGTCCTTAGGCCTCGGCCTGGGGCCCGAGGACCCCGGAACCACAGCGCCGAAACCCACAGGGCCAGCGGATCACGCCAGTGGAAAGCGGGTTCATCTTGGGATGGGATCCCTTGGAGCACAGGAAACGACTGCAGTGCCTCTCGGCCACACAGTCGAAGAGACAGGAGGCAAAACTCTGAGTCTGGCTTTGCTCGACTTCTGGAGCGGGGAGAAGGAAGCTCCTCCTCCGGGTCCTCGCGAAGCGAAGCGTCGTCTCAGACCTACCGCGTGACCATCGCCGGAGTCTGTTAGGACCGCGAGCCCAGCGTCCTCATCACAGCAAGGTCCCTGCGGGCTTCCTCAGCCCAGGGCAGCTCGAGGGGCCCCTGTCTCGGCCAGCCTGAGAATCATGCCACGTCCCAGGGAAAGTTCTGGCAGGCCCCAAGCCTTGCTGAGGCCCAGTACATCCTCGAACAGTCCAAACTGTTATGTTTTCTATAAAAGGAAAAGTATTTAGTTTAAGACTCAGAGACAGGGTCTTGCTATGTTTGTGGCCCAGGCTGGTCTCAAACTCCCGATGTCAAGCAGTCCTCCCGCCTTGGCCTCCCAAAGTGCTGGGATTACAGGCATGAGCCGCCGCACCTGGCCACTGTTCCACCTTCTTGCCCAAGACCTGTGGGTCCAGGCTAGGTCCCCAAATGCCACCCCTGGATTCTAATCCCACCTCTTCTGGTGACACAACCGGTGGGATTGCTCTCTGGTACCTGGAAACGGCCGCTGCGCCTTTCTTTCCCTAGTCCCCTGGCATGCTAAAGGCTCCCAAGGCTTCTGGCTTGGCCTCGCTGGCATGGAGTCCCCAGCACCCATCCCGGTCTCCCCTGGGGACTGAGCTCTGGCGTCCTTCTCAACTGGGAAACTTTGACCCGCCTCCCTCCCCAAGCACCTGGCTGGTGGCCACGAGCCCCGAGGAGGCGTGCCGCCCCGCGCTCCTTGGGGACGGCCGGTCTCCTTGGCAGCGGGCCTCACAGGAGCGCCCTGACTCACTCTGTCTCCCGCAGTTTCCGAGAACAAGGCTCTGTGCCACCCCTCGTCCGTGGACTCCCTCTCCACCAGTGCGGCCACGGAGGACCACGTCTCCATGGGAGGATGGGCAGCCAGGAAGGCCCTCAGGGTCATCGAGCACGTGGAACAAGGTAACCCGACGGCGGCCACCATCTAGTGGTTCTCAAAGTGGACTCCCCGCTGGAGCCCCGGCAACCCCGGGAAACTGGTTGCAAATGCAGGTTCCCGGGCCCTCCCGGCCGTGCTGAATCAGAACGTCCAGGGTGGCGGGGGCAGCCTGCGTCTCACCAGCCCTGCAGGGGGCGCTCGCTGGGAACTGAGCACCACAGGCTGTGCAGGGCCGAGCCGGCTCCCTGGCTGGCTGTTTTTTTAAGAGGCTTTTAAAACACACTTGGACGAGGAGCACGTTGTCCCAGGAGCCTCATACTCCTCCCTCACGTCAACCCTTAGCCCTGCGCGTCCGTCTTTCTCTGCTTGTCCCAAGCTGTTTTCCAGCAAGCCCGCTATGCCACGCCGTTTTACCCCGCAGGCCATCTTTCTTAAGCACACACGCACCTGATCCAGGATGGTGCCCTGGTTACATCCAGGAAAACGCCCCAGTGTGCTGGGGCTGTCACTGAGTGCACGCTCGGGTTTCTCCAGTTAATCCGGGTCTCCGGTGGGTTCTTCCCGTCGGGGCTGGAGGCCACGTTTTGCATTTGGCGGTCGTGGTTTCAGAGTCTCTTCGTCTAGGGCAGTCCTGTCTCCCTTTCCTTCTTCCTGTCACTGACGAGTTGAGAAACCAGGCTGGTCTACTGCTGGCATTCCTTTTAACTTGTTCTGTGGACACTGCCGTCGATCCTAAAGGCTCGGGTAAGATGAGGGCCAAGCTTTCTGCAAAGATCCTTCACAGGGAGAGCAGGGCGGGCCAGCCTCTCTCTGCCTTCCTGGTCACCGTCGGCCTTGGCCCCTGGGCGTCGTTCCCTTGCTTCCTCAGCTCATGCAACGGTTGGAACAGGTGGCTGACGCAGACTCCCACACCCATAAGATCAACGCGAGGGTGGCGTGTTCTTTCTCGGGGAACAGCTGCTCTGAGTGACGATGCCCACGCCTCGCAATCCACCCTTCATGGTGGCGGCTCAGGGTTTTAGTCCAGTCCGGGAGTGTGTGACCATCGCACGATCCGTTTCGGAGTATTTTCATCAGCCCAGAAGGAAGCCTGCACCGTGGCTGCTCCCTACCCTCCCTGCAACTACTTTCTGGCCCCAGAGACTTGTCTGTTCTGGACATTTCACGCAGAGGAGCCACACAGTCTTCTGGGTCGGGCGTCCCTTATTTTGCATCACACTTTCAAGGCTCAACCGCGTTGCAGCGGGTCGGTACTTGGTTCCCTTTGACTGACTGATGGTCTTGCATCGTGTGGGCAGACCACACTTTGTTTACTCATCTGAAAGTTTGGCTTGTTTCTACCTTTTGGCTAACGAGAATGACGCTGCCACGGACACGTGCAGGTTTTTCGTGTGGGCAGACATTTCCACCTCCCTAGGGCGGGTCGTGGGCTCACTCCACCTCCTCTTTCTGGGGAGCTGCCACTGCCCCTCGACGTGACCGTCCACGTGAGGTTCCCAGCAGCAAAGTGGGGGCTGTGGCTTTGCCACGTCCCTTGGCAGCCCCCGCTGTTATCTGTCTCCCTCGAGTGGCCACATGGCTTCCCTGCCGAACACGTGGCTCTGGCTGAGAGGGTCGTGAGCCCCCCTTGTCCATCCACACACCTCTCCCGCTCATCGGCAGGTCGACTCAGCCTTCAAAGAACACACATCTGTCCTCCACACTCACTGCCCACAGTGACCAGGGCAGCCTCTGAAAACATGCTTTAGACCCTACCGTGCTCCAGTGAAAATGGGCTCGTCACGTCCTGTGGCTCCAAACAAAACCCAGCCCTTCTGGATCCAGGCCAGCCTGAGCTGCCTCTGGCTCTCTCACCCTCCTGTCCCACCAGGACCTGCTGTGTTGTGCTCGGACCCACCCCTTGTTCCCTGCTGGGGACCTTCACGCGGCTGTCCCGAGGGCCTCACCGGCTCCCCTCCTCACTCCTCATGGAACTGCCCAGATTTCAGCTCAGACGCCCTCCGGGCGACCCTGGCCAGCCTTCGCCTTCCCTTCCTTCACATCCCCAATGGCTCTCAGCCCCTCTGACGGAGGCCGGCTTGCTGTCTTCCTCAGCAACCATGCTCCCAAGGGCAGGTGCTTGTCCTCTCGCTGGCGGTCCTCAATGGACCTGGAACAGCACCTGGCAGGCTTGGTGCTCAGAGATCTGCATGACAGCCAGGTTGGCGCCGTGGGTCCAAACCTTAGGTCTGGCTCGTCCAATGTGATTCTCCGCGTGCGAACCAGGGAGGTGTGGTTAGAAGGGAAGAAACCGAAAAGGAACTGGAGTGTGTGTCTCAAGCATGCTCAGTGGGACTTCAGTTTGCTCCCATCGTAGATACCAAATACATTCCTGTAAGTCCTGGACACCAGCGGTGCTGGATGTGAGTTTAAGAGAAGCCCACGCCTATCACGGCTCTTAGAGATTCCACATGGCGCAGGGACCAGTGTGGGGCGCCTGATCGTGGGAAGGTGTCATCCCTCGAGCACATGGATCAAGCAGTGGATGGGATCACGTAGCCTCTGCCCTTTTGGGAACTAAAGTCTAGAGCGGGTGTTGGACAGCTCGCGACTCTTTGCAGCACTCAAGACAAGTCTGGCAGAAGAGGGAGTTCTGGAAGGACGTCACAGAGCCTCGTCTAGCCTGAAGGGACCAGAAGAGACATCTGTGAGAAAGAGCTTATGATTAAGACCTGAGCAAGAAATAGAAATAGAGCTGGCGTGTATGTGTATGTGTGCGTGTGTTCGTTTTGCAAGAGAAAGGAAAGAGGGTGTGCACAAAACAAACTGTCTTGGGACGCTGAGACGGAGACATTGGTAGGACATCAGGTGAGATGCCAGCACTCAGGAAAGACCTGGATTTGGGATGAAGACTGGTGCTCTGGGCAGCGGAAGCGAGGGAAGGGGCCAGAGCAGAGCCTGGGAGAGAGAAAAGGCATCGCCACAGCGCAACCACCCACCGTGGGGGGCTGGTCCCGTCCAAGGGCACGGCTTCCAGGGCTCGGGGGCTGGGGTCTGGGAGGGGAATGCAAGGCCCTGTGTCCTTAGTGAAAGGAACACGGGCGTGAATCAGCCTCGGACACGGGGCGTGGGGGCGTCCACATTTCCAGCCCCTGGGAACACACACCTGCAGGGCCTCCAAGCAGGACGTGTCTGCAGTGTGCTTGAGCAGGCCATCGCTGACTTGCTTGGAATCCTTTTAACCATGTGAATGGTGCTCTGTTAGGTGAAGAAAATGATCAGGGAAAACCAGAAAGTATTTCCATGACTTGTCAGATATTTCCAGCATGTTGACCACAATTTTTTGGAGGGTTGAAGGTGGTTATGAGACCACAGAATATGGGCTTCTTTCACAATCAATGAAAACACTATGAAAAACACCCAGCTAGCCGGGCTCGGTGGCTCAGCCTGTAATCCCGTGCCTTGGGAGGCTGAGGTGAGTGAATTGCCTGACCCGGTGGGTTTGAGACCCGCCTGGGCCACTTGGCGAGACCTCTTCGCTACAATAAATCAAAAAATTAGCCGGGCGTGGTAGCGCACGCCTGTAGTTCCGGCTACTTGGAAGGCTGAGGCGGAAGGATCGCTGGAGCCCGCAGGTCGAGGCTGAGGTGGCCAGGAGCGGCCACTGCAGTCCAGTCTGGGTGACAGAGTGAGACTCCAACTCAAAAACAAAACACCCAGCTACGTCAGATACCTTAGACCCCTTGAACTTGTAACAGTGGAGGGCTGGACTTCTGCATGCCAGGGCTTCAGGAAGAGCTGCTGGCCGAGGGAGGGTGCAGCCACATGCCCGAGGTGGCCATGGAAGGTTTTCCCAGCGAGCTCCACGCTTGTCTTGCTGACGATCACTTTTCAGGGGCATCTTGACAGTGCCCTTCTTCTGAGGCTGCCTGCCGTCACCAACACTCACGGAGCATTTCCTGCGGGCGTTTTGTCGCCTAATTCAGGTACCCTGCACAGTAGCTCTGGGAGGTGTGTACTCTTATCCCGTTTTACAGAGCAGGGACCAAGGCTCGGGCGGAACAATGTGCCCATGGTTATGAAGCTGGTAATCGGCACGGCTGGAGTCTGATCCCGGGCTGGCTCCCGTCGGCCGTCTTCCTGCTCCCCTGGGCCACCATGTGGATCGCCAGACGGGGAGCCAGTGCCCTTGTGGCTCCCGGGACTTCCTCTGGAAGACTGTTTCACGGGTCCTGCTGTGCAAGTGAGCTCAGAAGGAAGTCTCTGCGTGTGAGGGTGTGCGGCTGTAGCCAGGCCTCTGTGGTCCCTGTGAAACTGGGGCTTGGGCAGCGAGGTCGCTGGCTTGGCAGCCCACTGGGGTTCAGTCCGGGCATCTCAGCGGCTTTGGGCGGACAGTCTCTCTGACCCCTCACCTCCCCGCTTGGCTTTGCTGCTTTCTAGTCCCACCTTTCTGGAAACTTCCAGCTGCTCTCGGTCTTGCTCTTCCCTGGGCTCAAGACTCCCAGCACGCAGACCTACAGCACAGACTTGGAGGAGCCGTGCCTGAGCGGGTGGGTCTCAGGGTTTTGGCGCTCACTCCAGAACGCTGGCATCGAACTTCCAATGTGAAGGCTTCAGGGTCCCCTGGAACCGGCATTCCAGAAACGAGTCTCTTGCCCACCGGAAGTTTTCCGATAAAACCATCTTTAGGCAGCCTTTCTCAGCTAAGAATGCTTACTGAATGTTCCACACCTTTCGATCAAGTTTGAGTGTTGAAATCTGCCTTTCTCTGCATTGGATGCAGTCTAGTTTATGAAGAATTTTGTTATAGCAATATAATTCGGCGTCAAACCGCTTTGGATTCCACTATTTGCCAAGAAAATGGTTTAGAAGCTTAAAGTTGGTCAGAAAACTTAGGCAGTTGGCCTGAGTAGAGGGTGGAAATGCTTGACTTCTTGTCTTGGATTGCGTGAAGCCCACCGGACTCGGGTGACACCGCTCGACAGAACTGGGCCCAGGGCTGGTGTCAGGGACTCGCTCTGACTCCCTTCCCCTCCTGGGTGACCTAACCCAGCCAACAAACCTGCCGGGAAGGTATGAATGAGAGCTTTTGCTGGTGTAGACTCACAGGCAGCTTCCTGGAGGCTCTTGGGGGTCTGGTCATTATTCAAACACAGGCCTCAGCTTCCTGGAGGGTACTTGGGGGGTCCAGCCACTTTTCAGGTACAGGTCTCAGCTTCTTGGGGGGCTAGGGGGTCTAATTGTTGTTCAAGTAAAGGTCTCAGTTTCCTGGGGACGCCTGGGGCGTCTGGTCATTTTCAGGTGCGGCTCTCAGTTCTCCCCTCTCCCCCTCAAAGGTGAGAGTTCCCAACGCAAGTGTGAAATGGCAGCCGAACACCAAGGCCCCCTGGCCCTGCCGCGGACGGCGGCACAGCCGAGGCAGCTGTCCATCAGTGGCCGGGGTGGCCGCCGGCTCCGGCGATCGAGCCCTCACAGTGAAGCCGCTGCGGTCAGCACCTTCTGCCCTCTCCTTTCAGTGCTGGCCATCGAGCTGCTGGCGGCCTGCCAGGGCATCGAGTTCCTGCGGCCTCTGCGCACGACCACGCCGCTGGAGAAGGTCTACGACCTGGTGCGCTCGGTGGTGAGGTGAGTCCCACGCCCGGGCCCGCCCGCCCCGCATAGGCCTGGGCGCGCCCGCACGCAGCTGACGGGCTGTCTCCCGCAGGCCCTGGATCAAGGACCGCTTCATGGCCCCGGACATCGAGGCCGCACACAGGCTACTCCTGGAGCAGAAGGCAAGCTGGGGGTCTTACGAGGGTCGGGGGTGGAGAGACGGGTCCTTCCTGCTGCTTCCGGGCTGTTCCCTGGACGCGAGCAAGGAGTCACTTGGGCCACGTGCCGGGCCTCCAAGATGCCATCGGACAAGCCTGAAGTGCCTGTGATGCAAACAGGGGCCACAGACATGGGTCACAGCTCAAACGGCCAACGGGACAAGCAGGCAGTAGCCGGTGGAGTCCTGTGCAGTCAAGCATCAGCTGTTTAAGGATTGGAGGCTGAAAAGAACCTTAGATGGAGGCTGGGACAAGTGTTCATGGGGAGAGAGCGGGGTGGACGGGCCCATGGATTCCCTCCCCACAGCACTTTCTCTGCTGGTGATGCCATCCCAGCCACCGCCACCACCAGCTCAATAGCTGCATAGACCAGAGAGTTGACGGTGTCCTGGGTGCTGGCTGCAGAGAGCCTCCAACCTGCCGGCGCTCCACCTCACCAGGGAACGTGGGCCTTCCTTCCTGCTGGTGCCTCCAGTGACAGGGGTCGCAGACTTCGCAGAGAGTGCAGAGGCCTGGCATGTGGATTCCTGCCTTTTCTACAGGCTTTAAAACTGGGAAACAGTGTGTAGGCGTCACGTTCCCCAGAATCACTCGATTTCCCTGAAACAGCCTCTCTGCTCTTGGGGAATGGGGTTTCCCTTGGACCCTCACCCCGTTGTTGCTGTGTCCTGCAGCCTTGGTGGGAGGTCGCTTACCTGCTGCCGATGGTGCAGCCAGAGGCGTGAAGAGTTTGCCTTTGAAAGAACTCCGTGTCAAGGCTGCTCACAAGGACGAGAACGGCCCCTTGGCTTGCAGCGGCCATCAGGCAGAGAGCAGCTGTAGACCAAAAACAGGCCTTAATTTGACTCATCTCAATTTTTCTTTTTTTTTTTTCAGTTGGGGGTCTCATTTTGTCATTCAGGCTGGAGTGCAGTGGCACGCTACTCACGGCCACCACAGCCTCGACCTGTTGGGCTCAGGTGATACTTCCACCTCTGCCTTCCAAGTAGCTGGAACTACAGACACACGCCACCACTCCTGGCTAGTTTTTGTGATTTTTCTTTTTTTTTTTGGTTGAAGTCTCACTCTGTCGCCCAGACTGGAGTGGCTGCTCCCGGCCACCGCAACCTCGACCTGCTGGGCTCCAGCAATCCTTCTGCCTCAGCCTTCCGAGTAGCTGGAACTACAGGCGCGCACTACCACGCCTGGCTAGTTTTTTAAATTTATTTATTGTAGAGATGAAGTCTCGCCAAATTGCCGAGGTGGGTCTTGAACCCGCGGGCTCAGGCAATCCACTCACCTCAGCCTCCCAAAGCGCGGGATTACAGGCTGAGCCACCGAGCCCAGCCTAGTTTTTGTGATTTTTTGTAGAGACGAGGTCTCACCAAGTTGCCAGGGCTGGTCTCGAACCCCCGGGCTCAGGCAATCCTCTCATCTTGGCCTCCCAAAGGGCTGGGATTACAGGCTGAGACACCATGGCTGACCTCAACTCAATTTTTAAAAAAATTTTTCTGTATAGACAGGGTCACACTATGTTGCCCCAGCTGAATTGGAACTGCTGAGCTCAGGAAATCCTCCTGCCTTGGCCTCCCAAAGTACTAGGATTACAGGCATGAGTCACCGCACCCAGCCAGGACCTTAATTTGAGATCATGTTCAAAAGACGAGGCTGGTGGGTGGGGGCAAAAACTGAATGAGATCTGCGGCGAGACTTCCCAGACATTCACATGTGTGTGAACTGGGCACACAGTTAAAATCAGATTTGGATTCAGCAGGTGAATTCAGCAGGGTGGAGGTCAAGGTGCCGACTTGTCCCAGAGGTTGCGGACACTGGCATAGCTGGGACAGAGAAATGGGGCACCCGTGGCATGGAATCAGAGCCAGAGAAAGTCAGGGGACTGCTGCGTGTCCTTCATGGCTTGCTATGGAAGCCACGGTCCCAGCAGGCATGAGAGCCGCCATCTTAACTCTGCCCATGCTGAATGCTCTAGGCTGTTGCTTTGGATACGTAAGCAACAGAAAACCATTCTGGTAACTCTAGAAAAGTTTTGGAGTTGATATATTTAAAGGCTTTAGTGCACCAGGCACGGTGACTCACGCCTGTAATGCCAGCACTTTGGGAGGCTAAGGTGGGAGGATTGCTTGAGCGCAGGTGCTCGAGACCAACCTGGGCAACATCGCAAGACCTTATATCTACAAAACATAAAAAAAAAATAAGCCAGGTTTGGTGGCACATGCCTGGATTCCCAGCTACTTGGGAGGCTGAGGCAGAAGGATTGCCTGAGCCCAGGAGGTCAAACCTGCGGTGACCTGGATGGTGCCACTGCCCTCCAGCCTGGGTGACAGCGTGAGACCCTGACTCAAAAAATAAAAATAAAAAATAAAGTGAAGCTTTTAAGGCAACTGGGGACTAAGGGACACAGGTCACAGGCCAAAAGGCCAACATCAAACGAGCAAACAGTAGCCAGTGTGGTCCCGTACTGAGGGTGTTTGACTTCGGACAGAGCTGGTGTTGGATAATGGCATGTGGAAATCGTGTCGTCAGCATGTCCCCTCTGCTCTGTCCCTCCGCTCAGGTCTGGGAAGTAGCTGTGCCCTACATCGAGAAGTACCGAACGGAGCACATTCCAGAATCTCGCCCCGTGTCGCCCACGGCCTTCTCCCTGGACTCTCTGCACAGGAAAGCCTCCAAAGTCCCGGAGTCGGAAGACCTCTAGTGGGCTCGGTCACGGGCGGCAGACCTGGCGGCCGTTCGTGGAGCAGAAGCAGCGCTGTGCTGAGGCCAGGCCCGGGCGCATTCCTGGGCAGATGGACCCCGAGAGGGATCGGTGGGGCTGGGGGTGGGCAACATCGCTGGGCCTGGAGTGGGGTGCTCGGGGGGTTCAGGCGACAGCAGTTAGCCTTCTTTCTTTGTGATGTGAACAGCCCACTCGCCCTCGAGGGGGAGGAGGTGACCACAACTGGACGGCCTGTCTTTCACTCTTTGCGTTAGATGAGTCCACACTTGGAAACAGCTCAGAAGCATCCTTTCCCAAAACACTGGGCTTCTGCAACCCGCGCTCTCCTTTTGACTTCCTGGTGAGCTCTCAGGCAGCAGGCTTTCACTGGCTGGTCTGCTGTGCCGCCGTCTGCCTCCACACGCCTCCATAAATGGCCACTCTGAGCCGTCATTCGCCCTGAAGCCGCTTTCTCCTAGCCACTGAATCTAGTTAAGAACAGCAGCAGGTCTTAAGCCACTCAAGGCAGGGCTGCCGGAGGCCACAAGAGGCCTCCGTGGAGGGGAGTCAGGGTGAGCATAAAGACTGCTGTGTGAGCTGCCTTGTTGACTGTGTTTCCTGTCTCCTGACCGTCCCCTTGAGTCACGCGCGTGAGTCAGGGTTTGAAGTCGGTGTTCTCACTTCCTGGGTGCTGCTCTCTGCTCACATTCCTGCAGCGGCCCCCTAGACGCTGCTCATTTCCCAGGTGGAGGCGCCTGTGGGTCTGGCCAGCCCCCAAGGCTAATCATTAAAATGAGCCCTATTGACCCTGGGGTGTTACCCAATCTGTTTTCTCCCCACGAAGATAAGGGGCCTCAGGTGTCCCAGTCTGGGTGAGGGTGGGTCAAGCGACCTCTCAGCTTCCCAAGCCCGAGATCTATGGCTTCGCACCCCACTGTGCCCGCGTGTGCCGGCACCCCCACACAGGGCGTGGGCCGTGGCACATGGGGACAGGGGTGGTCCAGACACATGCCTGCCGGCTCGCCTGACGTCCTGGCCTAACCTGGGCTGCAGCATTTCGCCATCGGGCGACACTCTTCAGGCCCACCCTGCCCCCAGAGGTGGAAGCCCAGGGGCAAACCACCGCCCGCAGCAGTCAGGGAGCACAAGATGTGCTGGGAGCTTCCCGGATGCTGCCCTCATGCTGTTATTGGACACGTGGACACACACGGGGCTTCTGTGCCATCTCATGCCTGAGCCGCCGGCGGTGGAGCTCATCAGACTCCCCTCCGCCACAGTCCTCCAGTCACAAGGATGCTCTGTCCCCAGCTTTCCTCTGTGAGAACTGACACTGCAGGGCTCCCAGGGCGCGTGCAGGCAGAGGAACCGCCCAGCTGCTTCCTGGTGTCATTTAGACTCAGAGCTGTGGGCCACGGCGAGCGCTCCCTGGGGACGGCTGTGCCAGGGACAGCTAGTCACGCTTCTGGAAGACTCGTTGGCCAAGGCTGGTGCCTTGCAGGAAGCAGACCGGCTCCGGACACTTCCCTCCCACGGAGCAGACCGGGAGAGTTGGGGTGTTGGGTTTCGCGTGGGGGCTCCCTCCCTGGAAAGGGCCACCTGGCAGGCGTACCGTGCCACATTCCCTAACACCCTGCGGCACGGGCGTGTGGCTAGGGGTCCTCGAGGGCCTCCACCTGCCAACCCGCCACCCACATCCAACCTCACGCAAGACGGGCACATGGGGGAAAGGCCCCTTCGTGCCGCTTCAAGACCGGGCCGTATTCCGGAGTTTGGTCGCGGGACTCATTTCTCTTCACTCCGCGTCCAGGTTGTCTCATAAGCAGCACAGAGGGTTTGCTCTTGGGGCCACCTTCGACGGCACTCGTGTGCTAAGTGAAAACGCTGGGAAACTCTGGAGGATGAAGCTGCGGCTTGGAGAGTGGCCCCAGCCGCCCGGGACGGTCCTTCCCTCTGCTAGAGATGGGCTCGAGAGAGGGCCGGACGGACCTGGCCAAGGAGGGAGGCGGCGTTTGGAGGCTTCTGAGCCGCCTCGTCTCCCGAGGGCTGTGGAGGCCCTTTCTCCAGGGCCTGCTTGGCCCACGAGGAAGGGCATGCGCCTGCGGCTGTTCAGAGGCCCAAGCAGAGCCCGGCTGAGGTGGCGTGACCCCGGGAGACGTGGAAGGGAGGGGGACAGCCTGGGTTGACACATTCCTGAGCTTCCAGATACCAGTCCTGAAGCCCGCCCTGTGTCTGAATTTCCCACATCAGCTGGTAAACTTCCATACACACACACACACACACACACACACACACACACACACACAGAGAGAGAGAGGGAGAGAAAGAGAGAGAGAGAGGGTCTTTTTGTCTCCCACTGGCATGATCATAGCTCACTGCAACCTCAAACTCCTGGGTTCAAGCAATCCTCCCACCACAGCCTCCTGAGTAACTGGGACCGCAGGTGTGTGCCACCATGCCTAGCTAAGGATGTGCATTTTCTGTAGAGGCGAGGTCTATGTTGCCAGTCTCGAACTCCTGGCCTCAGCCTCCCAAAGTGCTGGCATTATAGGCACGAGCACCATGCCTGGCCGACTTCCTTATTTTTCCAAGTCGATGTCCGTCGGTTGCAGATCCTTGCGGCCAGGGCGTCCCACCTAGCGCGGCCACTGTGTGTGTGGGGCTGAGGGTGTCGGTGATCAGTGTGGGCCCGTTTCAAGGCCTGGGGACCCATTCTGAAAAGCACCGCGCCCAGAGAGAGGCGGAGCAGCCCCACCACTGTGGGGCCACAGGGGCCTCCTGGAAGAGGAGACCGAGCCAGGCTCTGCAGGATGGGAATCAGAGGGAAGGGGCAAAAAACAAACATCGGCCGAGGCTCAGCGTCAGCGAGACCTTGTCTTCACAAAAAATAAAATTAGCCAGGTGTGGTGGTGCACGGCTGTGGTCTCGGCTACTTGGGAAACTGAGGCAGGAGGCTCACTCAAGCCCAGGAGTTTGAGGCTGCAGGGGCCATGATCATGCCACTGAACTCCAGCCTGATTGACAAAGTAAAAGCCCCAACTCAAAAAAAAGGAAGACCAAGATGCTCGTGCTCTGTGGACAATCTGGCAAAACTCATTTACGTGAGAAACTGCGTGTGTTTCCCCAGAGTGCCCGTCTCCCCAGAGAGCAGGCCTGCCCAGCCTGAGTGGCCCGGCCTGAGTCTGTTGGCATCTGCCCTGACTGGAGTGTCGGTCCCTGCAAGGCAGGGCCTGGGTTAGAGCCGGAATCTCAGAAGTGGAGGGAACCAAGCGTGACATTGCACAGATGAACGCCCAAGCAGAAATCACCGCCCGGACACGTCTCCAGTAGGGTGCCCGGTGGCCTGGCCGGCCCTCCCTGGCATCTGATGCCAGCACCCCAGCGAGGGTGCCCCGAGGGGAGGAAAGCCGGGAGGCAAAAAGTGTCTCACACGTGACCTGGTCTGTGGCCTCCGAACCTCAAGCTGCCCTCACAGTCTTACGCTTCATTTAATCCTCCTGCTGTGATGGGCTGCTCATGTTAAAAGGCCGAGACAAGATTGAGCAGCACCACGGCTTAAAAAGAAAAAGAAAGGTTGAGGGAAGAAGGGTGAGCCTAGACCCCTGTGGAGCATGGTGCCGAGTGGAGAAGGCCGGGTCTGCACACCTCACGGCTGTCACGAAGGCCACATGCCTGGACGCCTGCACGTGACTCTCCCTCACCCCCACCAGGGGCCTTGGTCAGCCTGCGGGTCTCTCGCCAGAGTAAGTTCACACAGCAGGGCCTGCTGTGCACTCTCGGGCTGAACTGGGCTTTCTGCAGCACCCTTGCCCTGTGCTGCTCTGTGCAGAAGCCTCACTGGCTTCCCTGGCCTTGAGCATGAATTCCAGCTGTGAGCCTGAAGTTCGAGGTGGCGAAATCCCACCAGCCCGACGGTGGAGCCCCGGCTCCCCACCAGTGTCCCACTCCAGGAGGACAGGCCACCTGGAGCCTTCCCCTCACATCCAGACCTTGCCCACCCTGCAAAGCTGAAGCTGCAGCTGCCACCCTGTGATGGCTTCTGGGCTTGGTTTTCCTTCCACACCTTCCTCCCCATGGCATCACCTGCTTTGGCGTTCCAGTGAGTCCCCTACATAAGAACCTTCAAGTTGCAAATGTTCAAGCATGCAAATGTGTGTTCGCATGTCCAGTCACATGAGTGAGTTTGAGGTCTGGCCCCCATGGTCATGGGCATGCATCGTCTTCAAGTGGTCGTGCTTTTGTGAGTAGGAAAGTGTGAGTGGAGAGATGTGTGCAGGGAGGTGTGAGCAGAGCAGTGTGAGCAAATAAGTGTGAGCATGGCAGTGTGAGACAGGTGTGAGCAGGGTGTTGTGAGGAGGGCCGTGTGTGTAGGGCAGGGTGAAAGGCCGTGTGTGCCCAGCAGGGCAGTGCGTGAAGGGTGGTGTGAGCAGGGGTGTGCGTGGACAATGTGAGCAGAGTGTGGTGTGCGTGGACAATGTGAGCAGAGTGTGTGTGCAGTGTGGGGGGGTGCAGAGGGGTGTGAAAGGGTGGCGTGTGTGACAGCGGCGAGCGTGCAGGGCAGTGTGTGCAAGAGAGGGTGAGCACGGGTGTGGGTCCAGGGCAGTGTGTGCAGAGCGGCATGTGAGGGGGGTGTGTGCGTGGGGGAGGTGCAACAGGGTGTTAGCAGGGGGCGTGTCAGGAGGGTGTGAGCCGGGCTGTGTGCGCAGGGCAGTGTGGGCAGAGGGCGTGTACGGGCGCTGTGTGCGGGGCCGTGTGAGCAGGACCCAGACCGCAGAGTCCCCGGGGGGCGAAGATGCAGATTCTGGCTCAGCACGTTCCTCTGAGGCCCAGCTAGAGCACAGTGGTACAATCATGGCTCACTGTGGTCCCGAACTCCTGGGCTTAAGCCATCCTCCTGCCTCCGCCATCAAATGCTGGGACCGCGGGTGCCCACGCCCATGCCTGGCTGATATTTTTACTTTTTGTAGAGACAGGGTCTTGCTATGCTGCCCAGATTGTCTCCGACTCCCAACCTGAAGCGACCCTCCCGCCTCGGCCTCCCAACGTGCTAGGGTTACAGGCGTGAACCACTGCTCCCAGCTTGGATACCCTCTTCTGCTTTAATTCAACACAGGCAGGAACACTAGTGGCTTAGAGCAAATGTCTCCTAGAAGAAAAACAGGAGCGTTTTGCCATCTTGTTCCTTAGACATGACGTGGTCCTGCGGCCAGGGCTCTGGGGCAGACACACCCTTTAGTTTTGGTCTTTAAAACCTTCTCCTGCACCCAAACACTCTCCCTCTCCCCCCCCCCGACTAAGCGACTGCCACAGGGCAGGCGTCACCCACAGCCACCATGTGCCTCACACCCTCAAGACTCCAGCAGTCACCGAGGGAAGAGCTCAGAGACCCCAGCATGTGACACCAGTGTGCAGGACCACTCCCAACCTCCCCGGAGGGAAATTCTGGCTTGAGATCTGCATGGAATACAGCACAGCCTCATTAATTCAGGTTCTGGGAACCTGAAATAGGCGATGACTTGGAGAGCCAATGTTTGCTTCTCAAATCATTTCTTCATTCATAGAACAAAGTTTGGTGTTGCAGCTGTAGTTGTAAAGATGGCGGGAACGTTTGAAAAGGCTTCTGTACACTCACGTGGCTTTGGAAACACACCCATTTATACGCACATAATTGTCCACTCTTGATGAAAGATGCTGTCACTTGTTCACCCCCTAGAAACCCTGACACATAGCACTGCTGGCTTTCCGGGGTGAGGGGAAATACACCCACAGCAGTAAGTGCGACAGCAGGTATTTATTGAGATCTGGGAAGTAGTTTTTGTCCATTTGTCAATGTGAAGGATTAAAAATGATTTCCAGAAAAATCACATGATTGGATGTGGCCAAAACCCCCCATGAGCGGAGGCCCCTGAACCTGGCTCAGAACGACATGCCTTCAGCTCTGCTGTGGGCATCACGGCAGGGCAAGGGACTTTAGAAGCGCAGTGTCCTCCTCGTCGGGGGACACTCATCTCCAGAAAGAGGCTGTGGGAGGGAAGGTGCCGCGTGGGACTGAGGAAGGCGCCGTCCTCGCCTCACGGGCATCACTCGGACCTTCTTCCACCCCCAAGTTGGCCAAGTTCAGCTTCAACCCTGACAGCTGGGGACATGAGGGGACATTTCAAGCCAAGTCTGCTGCTCCCCGTGGAGGCATTGTCCTGACACCTCGTCATAGTAATCTCCAGAAAATGCATAGCACTGTTCGGGAAATAGCTGAATGTTTGGGCGTGACCATCCCAGCGGGGCTCCCCGTTTAAGCGGCAGGCGCACACGTTAAATTAGCATAAATCAATCCCATGGGGTTTTTGAGTGGATTAACAAGGTCCTGAAATCCATTTGGGTTTAAGTGACATAATTCTGGTAAAGTACTAAGGTGCTCTAACTTTTAACATCACCATCCCGATTCATATAGTCAAGGGGTCTTCTCTTTGTTCTCAGAGCTGTCATTTCTATAAATGACTTTTCCTTTAACGATGACATATTCGATCAATTCGTGGTGGCCTCCGAACTGGTAGATCAAATGCTCCCACCTAGAAAGAGATCAAACATCACTTCAGTGAGTGCGAGTCAGTGATGACTTTCTTTTTTTTTCTTCTTTTTTGAGTTGGAGTCTCACTCTGTCACCCAGACTGGAGTCTCACTCTGTCACCCAGCCTCGACCTGCTGGGCTCCGGTGATCCTTCTGCCTCAGCCTTCCAAGTAGCTGGAACTACAGGTGCATGCTACCACACCAGCTAACCTTTTTGATTTTTGTAGCGATGAAGTCTCACCAAGTTGCCCAGGGGGTCTCGAACCCGTGGGATCAGGCAATCCAGTCACCTCAGCCTCCCAAGGCGTGGGATTACAGGCTGAGCCGCCGCGCCCGGCTTGGCTTTCTTAATAAATGCTCATTGTGAAGTGCCTACTCTAAGCATTGCTCTATGCCCAGTCACTTGGGCTTCCTAGAAAATGGTGTCCAAATAGCTAGTCTATGACAAATCAAACACTGTCTAATCACGTTGTGTAAGCACCGATCTCAAGCCATTTGCTTCCCTACGTGTCCCACGGATGGCGTCACCAGTGCTATGCGGAACGCAGAGGCCGGGTTCTGAGCCAGAAGAGCCCAGGTACCCACTCTCCTCCATGGACACAAGGTCCCAGGGCGGCCGTGGCACGTGACAGTCAAGGATCACAGGATCCACAGCTTGTTGGTGCAGACCCATGAGACCCAGATCGTCACACAGGAGGTCCCGGTGGCGACAGACTGGGGAGAGTGAGAAACCAGAACCTAGGGCACCAGGCTTGAGGCCCAGCTCCCGCAGGTGTGGGAGAGGCCAGCTCCCGCAGGTGCGGGAGAGACGCAAACGGAGAGTCGGCAGCCAGGCAGGGGAGCAGGCACATGTCCGGACGCAACACGGGGAAGGTGACCGAGATCTGGCGGCGTCTGCCTGGCAGCATGGGGCTCGCACTTAACTCGCAGGTGGCAGAGGGACCACGACAGAGGCGGCCGGATCACGTCTGCGTCTGGACACAGCCTGGCCCTGGCCATCCGCGGAAAAGGACGTGAACCCACCCACAAGCCTCAGCGGGCGCACGCTCACCTGGACGCGCCGATGACAACAAAGTCGCCCTGCTTGCCAACCTCCAAGGAGCCGTGCGTGTGAGATCTGCCCAGCGCGTGCGCCGCGTTGATGGTGGCGGCGGCCAGGGCCTCGTCCATGGTCATTCCCAGGTTCACGCAGGCCAGATGCATGACCATCGGCTGGGCGGGGGGAGAGTGCCGAGTGTCACCACGACTGAGGATGCTTCTCAACACGGCCCAGCGGGCAAAGGTGGGGACAGGCACGAGAGAGCCAGTCCCTTGCCAGGGGGAAGCCTCAACTTAACGCCTAAAAGTTCCTGAGCTTTGGAAGAGACTCCCTTATTACTGCTTTTAATTTTTATCCTTGTGTATGTATGGATCAACTCAGGGTCTCTCTCACCCGGGCTGGAGTGCAGTGGCTTGATCAGGGCTCACAGCAACCTTGACTGCCTGGGCTCAGGCAATCCTTTGGCCCCTGCCTCCTGAGTAGCTGGGACTACAGGCCCACACCACCACACCCAGCTATTTTTTGATTTTTTGGTAGAAACAAGGTCTTGCGATGTTGCCCAGGCTGGTCTTGAACTCCTAGACTCAAGAGATCCTCCCTTCCTTGCCAAAGTACTGGGACTACGGGGCTGAGCCACCACACCCAACCTGGGATTCCTTTATCATAGAGAGTGTGTATTTAATGTTGCTGACAATTCCTCAAGACATCCACAGTGCATGGCGAAGCCCCCCCGCCTCCGCCCGAACCTAAGTCTGTGGGGGCACCTGCTGTTCTCTGGAGACAGGAAACGGGCCATTGTAAAACCACGAGGGTCCCAGCTGCATCAGACAATCACACCACGGAAGCCCCGTGCCTGGAGGTATTTCCGTGGTGCAGAAAATCCGGTCACACTACTGTCTACCCCTTTTCTCTTGCTTTACAGAGAAATAGTTTTAGATCTTCCAATACCTTTTAACAGGCAGAATCTTTTTAAGTTATCTCTGTGCTGGGCGGAAACTGCGGGGGGGCTGGGGGAGAGCCTCACCATGGAGAGGCAATGCGCGTTAGGGTTGAAGTCGCTGCCCAGAGCCACCACGACCCCTTCGTCCAGCATCTTCCTGGCTCGCGGCGGCTTCAGTCTGGGGAGGAAGAAAGGTCGTCAGTCCCTCAGGCCAGAACCTCTGCAGAGCAGACGCTCCGAACGTCCGGGACCTGGGGCCTCCAGGCCCTCCGCGCGCTCCGCATGGAGAAGCAGTCTCCAGCGGGAGGGGTCGCCGCAGGGACCCACCTGGCGGCGCCCCAGCTCCTGGCGGGCGACACGCCCCTTCTGAGAGGACCTGGGTGCCACTGACGTTTAGTCTGTGACTGCCTGTCTCAGCCGTCGTTATACTATGAAGACATTCTTGCCCAGGGAGAAAAGTCTCACTTCTTAAAAATTTAATGTTTTATCAAAATTCAAAATTTTAGTTTTAATATTTTTACAATGTTTAAATGGTTTTTAAATTTAATAAACTTTTCTGTAACTGGCAAATTAAACAATTGATGAGGTTGATAATGGTATTTTTATTTATTCAGTTAGTTAGTTATGTATCTATTTACTTGAGTCAGGGTCTCACTCTGTCACCCAGGCTGGAGCGCAGTGGCACACTCGCGGCCACCGCAGCCTCAACCCACTGGGCTCAGGCGGTCCTTCCACCTCAGCCTCCCAAGTAGCTGGAACTATACGTGCTGCCACCATGCCCGGCTGATGTTCTGATTTATTGCAGAACTGAGGTCTCATTCATATGATTCCCAGGCTGTTCTCCAACCCCTGAGCTCAGGCAGTCCTCACACCTCAGCCTGCCAAAGTGCCGGGATTACAGGCATGAGGCACCGTGACTGGCCCAGTGCTGTCTTAATTCACTTCCATCTTTAAATTCTCTGTTCATTTCTCCACCCCCTCCTTTTCTTCAGGCTTTCAACACCTTGTTGGCCCTTTTCCATCTTGAAGGCCCAAGGATTTAATGCGTAACGTGTCTGTGCGTCTCCCTGGACTGGCTGTTTCCCTGCTGTTCTCGGCAAACTATTCTTTATTCTTTAGACGTGACTCAGAAGTTATGTCGAAAGAGGCAGAAACTAAAAACTCGTCAAAATGATGAAGACAGACTTAACACTCCCAACAACGTCTGAGAAGAATGACGGACATTTTCTGATTTCAGTCTGTATGTGTCTGCTCTTCCAGTTGAGAGAATAGTGATAACAGCAACGATATGCAATGTTACGTGTGTGTGAAATCATAATAAATGTGAGAAAGACACTGACGTCTTGCCTTCTCTTTTCTAGAAGTTATAGAAGCCCAACCTCACCTAGCCCGGGCACGAACAGGGTACTTGTTAGGGGCTGTTAAGACTCTGAGCAGCCCTGGCCTCCACCCACGAGATGCCAGCAGCCTCCTCTAGCTGTGACAACCAGGAATGTCTCCAGACGCTGTCAAATGTCAGCTGAGGGACAACATCACCAGGGCTGAGAATCACTGTCCTCAGGCTGTAATGCAGAATGCTGCCCCTCCCCAAGACTGTGTACTCGGCCTCACAGAAAGCACCAAGCCCTAAGAGAAGACAAGCTTTCTGCCAGGCACGGTGGCTCATGCCTGTCACCTCAGCCCTTCGGGAGGCAGAGGCAAGCAGACTGCCTGAGTCCAGGAATTTGAGACCAGCCCGAGCAACTTGGTGAGACCTCGTCTCTACAATAGATAGGTACATAGATAGATAGATAGATAGATAGATAATTAGCGGGGTGTGGTGGCACACACTTGTGGTTCTAGCTACTTGGAAGGCTGAGGCGGAAGGATCGCCTGAGCCCAGCAGGTCGTGGCTGCCGTGGCCCTGAGTATGCCACTGCACTCCAGCCTGGAAGATAGAGTGAGACTGACTCAAAAAAACGAGAGAGAGAGAGAGAGAGAGAGAAAGAGAGAGAAGACAAGCTTCCTCTGGGGGGCTGGCCTCCCAGACCGCAGACCTGGCACTGGCCCGCAGGTAGAACGGTGGTGAGGGTCAGAGACCCCAGGTCTTGTATTTGGAAGAAGGAGAGCAACTGCGGGTACCAAACACACCAGCTGCATGTGTCCGGTTCTCAGAGGGCACACGGCATGAACTCTGCAGAGAGTTCACAACGCATACTTAGACGTGCCCTCTCTCCTCCCGCCCTGGGCTCAGGGGGCTCCGGTAGACGAGAGGGGCCCCCCAGCACCTCCTGGAACTCAGCTCCTTCGGATCCAGATGCTGGCAAACACCTCTGACGACAGGGACATCCCTAAATCTCCCTAGCATGTTTCCAAAAGCACGGAGTCTATTTCATCATTCTCTGACTATAAAGGTAAGGCGCACTGACTTTTCTCCTTTGGAAAATTCCAAAATCCAGGGCAAAAGAAAGTTCCGCCTTCCCAGCCACCCACGAGGCGGGAGCTGAGCCTTCTCCTCTGCGTGTCCTCGGCGGTCCGCGAGGGCAGTAGGGCCAC
>NW_007095771.1:64417-75601 GCF_000164805.1 Carlito syrichta
CTCTGATGGGCTGCTGGAAGTCTGCTCGAGTGCCTCTAGGGCCCTGTTCCCAGACGCAAGAGCAGCCCGACACTTGGAAACAGGAACGTGAGGCGTCCAGGCGTCAGGGGTGAGAGAACGGGTCCAGGGATACTTGGGAGAAGTGAGAGGACTTGGGGGTGGGCGACATGCGGCAGGTGACGGGCGGGAGCAGTCACAATGACCCAAGCGATGGATGTGGGCATCCCTCACTGGGGCAGGACACACAGGTCAAGACTCTAAGTGACATGAAGAGATCAAACTGGACGTGGTGCGACGGACCCGGTGGGCCGTCTGTCCCCGTATTCACGGCTTGTTTATTTAGGTCCAGGCTCTGGAGGACAGAAGTCTAGACTCACAGCTGCAGGCACTTCCATCTCACTGCAGAATTCTCAGTGCCCACAACAGGGCCTGGTCCACGGTAGACCAGGGGCGCTGGCTGAGGGGACGCATGCGTGACTGCCTATGGGCAGGCCACACAGATGTGAAGCTCAGCCTGTGTCAGCTTCCGGTGTGCCCCCGCCCCAGGCCTGGAAGCCACCACAGGAAGACCCGGAAGTTACGTGTGGAACTCACACACCTGGCTAGCGTGGCTTTGAGTGCAACCCAAAAAGCGTGGGGAGTGGCTCGGCCACCACAGGGTGCCCCTCTTCTACTCATCACACCGACAGACGACGCTCGAAGTAAGTGTGTGAGGGAGCTCTGGGTTTTCAAGGCTCAGCCGGCCCAGACTGCACAGTGGGCAGACATCTCCTGGCTCTCGGTCTGGAAGGCTCTAAGCCAACTGAGCCCTCCCGGTCCTGGACGGCAGGGAGCATGGAGGCGGAGAGGCAGAGGCCACCGTTACCTCGGCCGCCCCCATCGGGCGCAGCTCGTCCCCGTGGAAGTTGATCAGCAGCCCCATGGCCTTGCCACGCTGCAGGATCCGCCGAGTGGTGTCCAGGTCAAAGACACCCTCCTCGCAGAACACATCGATGTTGTCCACATGCACCTCTCCCGTCCTGATGAGCTCCTGCAGTCGTGGTAGGTGCTTCTGGACAATGTCATCGGCAGCTTCCGATGCGGTTTTTCCCCTGGGGGGGGAGGCGAGATTACCGTGGGCACTTTCGTGGACATACAGAGACCCTGAGAATGAGCATCGGCCAATGGCCACGAGCCTCAGCGGGGCAGAGGAGACATCAAAGTTCTAAGGCAGGACCCTCGCCCATTGGGCCCCCTAAAAGCCTGTGGCATTGAGCATCTCCGTTACCAAAGCTTAGGACCACGAAAGAACTGGGAGATCCCGGGTGGCGTGCTCGAGGCCCATTTTTTTGGAATGGCTCTGTGAGTTCTGGAACCAGAGCCCTTCCTACCTAGACACTCCAGGCCCGCGGGGAGCCTGAATGGACACGACACGGCCCGGAGGGGACAGAGTCTCTCCCGTAAGGCTGCGGAGAAGCAGCTTTTTAAACAAAGGCTAAAGGCACTGGCCACAGCAAAAAGGACATGCTTGCTGTGAAGGAAGAAACAGGAGCCGAGAGGCGCACTCAGGCACCAGCGGCAAGCTTGGCTCCGCCTCCTGCCGGTGCTGCTGTTCGCTCCCGGGGTGCCGTGACCCAGGCAGCCATCACCGGAAACGCTGCGATTAAGCCCTGTCATCCGAAAGGACCCACGGGCGCCGCTCTGCTCACACCACAAGAGCCCAGGCGCGGTCCTCCCCCCAGAAGCCCAGCGGGGGGTGGCGGCGGTGGCTCCTCCAGCCGCGAGCTGCGAGGGGGTCCCGCATCCTTCCTAGCGTGGCCCTGGCTCCCCGCAGGAACAAGAGCAGGGCCCCCATGCGGTCCTCAGGCCCCCTCTCCCGCCTTCTTCAAGCCCTGAGTAGCCTCCCACGTGGCTCTCCAGGCTCTGAGTCTCCCCCCAGTGCCCCTGTTCTCCAAGCCCCGAGTCCCCCCAGGCTACCTGGGCACGGCGTGCGCCCCGCAGTAGGTGGTGGAGATGCCCACGCCACCCTGGCGCCGGGCGCGCTCCAGCACACGCAGCATCTTGAGCTCGGTGTCCAGGTCCAGGCCATAGCCGCTCTTGCCCTCGACCAGCGTGGTGCCCGCGCGCACCATGGCCTGCAGCCGCCGCACCAGTGCCTCGAACAGCTGCTCATCCGAGGCCTGGCGCGTGTGCTCCACCGTGTAGTGGATGCCCCCACCGGCCCGGTGGATGTCCATGTACGAGGCGCCTGCCAACTAAGCACAGCCCCACCGTCAGCCAGCACCAGCCAGAGCCGCCGCCAGGGACACCACACGTGGCCGAGAAGCCTCGTGGCACCCGCCTGCCATCCCAGGACTGGGGAAGGCTGAGGCGGGAGGATCGCTTGAGCCCAGGGGGTGAAGACCCGCCTGGACAATTTAACAAGACCCCATCTCCATAAAAATAAATACTAAAAGTGGGTTTAAAATGCAAAAATATATAAAGGGAAAAGCTGTCAAAGGACTCCTGTGTCTCAAGGACTCAGGAACCAGCCTAAGTAAGTTCCTCCTAGCCACGGACAAAGTCGTGGTAACTGATTAGAAAAATAACCTCAATCGATTAAAACATATCAAACACTCACACCCATGAGTCCATAATGATATTTAAACATGCGAGGGACACCAGGCACGCTGGCACATCCCTGGAATTCCAGTCCTTTGGGAGGCTGAGGCGGGAGGGTTGCTTGAGCCCAGGGGATTGAGACCAGCCTGGGAGACAGAGTGAAACCCGTCTCTAAAAACGTGGGGGAAACAAATCAGAAGAAAGGTAGGAAGGACGGAGAGACGGAGGGAAGGAGGGCGGGAGGAGGAAGGAGGGAGGGAAAAGCAGCGTCTTGGCCCAAGCACCAGCAGGTCAGGTCAGAAGGGCCGATGGACACGTGGCCCCGGAGGCCTCACGGCCAGACGCGGGCTTGCAGGGAGCAGGGGAGGGTCCTGGAAGGGCTGGAGCTGCAGGACTGGGCCATGTGGCCGGTGGATGCTGGGGCCTCGGGGCGGCTGCTCTTCCAAGCCGGTCGGGAGGAAGGCGTTCGGTGCTCAGCGGCCCCCTCGTCCCCGGGTGCCCGGCCTAGCCGCAGCCTCCCCAGGCCCCTCGGCTGGAGAAGGCAGAGCGGAGGCGGCGCTGGGAGCCCCACAGCCTCCGCCGCAGAGACCGAGGGCGCTTCCACGGCCCGATATCTGGCGCCCGAGTCTGCAGCGTGACCCTTGCTGCGCAAGCGAATGCAGAGGCTCTTCCGGGGTCCTGTGGGCAGCAAGGAGTGCAGTGCAGACCCCGGGGACCTCGGGCCAGGGCTCCCCTGGGTCTGCCCCCTCCGGCCAGCGCCTTCCACCCACACCCTGTGCTTCTCTGGACCTGCCCTGCCTGTGTCCAGGGAGGTAGCTCTTGGCTCTGAAATTCTGTGATGTCATAAAACTGTCTTCAAAACAGCTCTGGTTTGCCAAGGAAGGGGCATACTAGCGAAAGAAAAGAATTAATTTTTCTTAAATAAGCCAGTTTAGCTGCTACCATGCACATTTTTTTTTTTTGGATTTGGAGTCTCACTCTGTCTCCCAGACTGGAGCGCAGTGGCCGCTCCCGGCCACCGCAGCCTCGACCTGCTGGGCTCCGGCGATCCTTCCGCCTCAGCCTTCCGAGTAGCTGGAACTACAGGCGCGCGCTACCACGCCCAGCTAGTTTTTTGATTTATTATAGAGACAAGGTCTCACCAAGTTGCCCAGGCGGGTCTCGAACCCGCGGGCTCAGGCCATCCACTCACCTCAGCCTCCCAAAGCGTGGGATGACAGGCTGAGCCACCGAGCCCGGCTCACATTTTTGTTTCCTTAACAGTGTGACAGTGGCTCCAACCAGGGACTTAGGAGTTGACTACAGCTAATATACAACTAACACAGATGATGTTCTATGATTCTTTTTCTTTTTTTTGTGTCAGGGACTCACACACTGTTGCCCAGGCTGGAGTGCAGTGGCAGGCTCATGGCTCACCGCAGGCTTGAACTCCTGGGCCCAGACAATCTTTCAGCCTCAGCCTCCCAAGCAGCTGGGATGGCACCAGCATGCCTGCCAATTTTTGGACATTTTTTAAAGAGAAGGTCTCATTATGCTGCCCAGGCTGGTCTTGACCTCTTGGCCTCAAGCGGCTCTCTCACCGCAGCCTCCCAAAGAGCTGAGATCATGGGTGTGAGCCACCGGGCACAGCTATGATTCTTAGTAAGTGTCATTTTTCTGAAAAAAGATAACAATATAAGTAAGGCACTTGATTTTGTGATTAGCAATGTATTTTTCCAAGCTTGGCTCCCATGAATCGTGATTTTCAAACTGTTTCTTGGAGCCCTTTCAAAGGCCACTGGAGGTCGTGATTTGGAATGGGGAGAAGGAAGAAGAGGGGAATTAGAGGGCGAGACAGCTCAGCTGTTTCTAGAGGCTGAGGTGAAGGAGGGGACGGGAGAGGGGACGGCTTGAGCCCAGGAGTTCGAGGCCTGCGTGGACAATAGCAAGGCCCCTCCCATCTCTAAAGAAAAATAAAAAGAAACAGGATGCTACAACCAAGCATTTCAAAAACTACAATACTGAAAATGGCCCCGAGCCCTGGGCACGACGTAAGGCTTGGGGCGTTCTCACTAAGCTCTGCCGTCACGTGCTGCCATGCCCGGGCGGATCACCGCGTGGAAAGAAAGGGCGGCCGCAGCCGCAGAGCACGCCGGCCCGGTCGCCCTTCGGGAAGGGACTCTGCACTTGGCCTGCTGTGGACCGCCCGTTCCCTGTCGCAGGTACCTTCATTGCAAACTCGTGCACTCTGTCCCCGTCCCACACCGGATGCGTGTGTGCGTCCACCAGACCTGCAATCAGAAAACCAGCCCTCGTGAGGCTGGGGGTCGGAGGGTGCCACAGCCAGCCAGGTGCTGCCCCTGGGAGACACCGTGGGCCGCCATCCGTAGGGGGAGGAGGAATCTGTCCCATGCTGTCCTCGCAGCGGAGAGGAAGACTGCCTGGGGCGTGGCTGTCCAGCTGGCTCGGGGGAGGTGGCGTGACTTGACAAAAACACTCTCCACAGGGAGGTGGCGCCTCCACACCGAGTTCCCAGCTCATGAGATCGACTCTCAGTCCAGGCTGCCAGGCCCGCCGGGTAGCAAGAGCCAGGACCACTTCGCCCAGACGTGACCTGCGTGTGCACACTGAACACTATACCCGCCCCCACCCCGAGGGGGAAGTGTGAACGGGGTGAAGGGGAAGCTGGAGGGTCCGTGGCAGCCGCGAGACTCTGTCCCGGTGCTCTCTAGAACGTGCAAACACCTACGGACCAAATGGCTCTCTGGGGGCTCTGGGTGGACTCCGATCAGAAGTCCTGGCTCAGACCGCGTCCGCCACAGTCCTCCTCTCAGAACAATTCACCCGACTTATCTCCTGACCCAGGAACGAGAACAGAGAAGCTGTCCGACGTTCACAGCAAACAGCTCAGAGATAGAGACGTCTCCGTAGACGATATCAAAATATATGATATTATCTTCTATTATCTATATTAAAATATAGACTTTTTTTTTTTTTTTGAGTTGGAGTCTCACTCTGTCACCCAGACTGGAGTGCAGTGGCCGCTCCCGGCCACCGCAGCCTCACCTGCTGGGCTCTGGCGATCCTTCCACCTAAAATATAGACTTTTAAGTAAAAGTTTATGTATGCATGGTGGCTCATGCCTATAATCCCAGCACTTTGGGAGGCCGAGGTGAGAGGACTGATTGAGCCCACGGGTTTGAGACCAGCCTGGTCAACTTGGAGAGACCTCATCTTTACAATAAATCAAAAAAGTAGTCAGGCATGGTGGTGTGTGCCTGCAGTTCCAGCTACTTGGAAGGCTGAGGCAGAAGGAATACCTGAGCCCAGCAGGTCGAGGCTGTGGTGGCCGTGAGCGTGTCACTGCACTCCAGCCTGGGTGACAGAGTGAGATTCTGACAAAAAAAAGCTTATACATGTATATTATTACATTTATATCTACAACCTAACTGTATTATATTTGTATGTTCATGTATGTGTATATTATAAATATGTAATATACTTATATAATAGTATATGACATGTAATATAATATCATATCGTGGTATATATCTGATATGGTATATATATTTTAAATAAATAAATTTGATATATTTTATAGCACATTATTACATATTATTTATGTCACATGAAAATCTATACTTTTACATAACCTTTGACTTAAAAGGAAACGTGAAGCCCGTGTTGGTGTGGAACTCAGACTTGTGAAGCCTGCTTTAGATGGCCACGTGAAGCCACACGACAGACACTGCATGAGGCGGCGGCGGATACGAGGTTCTGCTGTCGATCACTACAGACGTAAGAGACCTGGGGTGGGATGTCCAGGGCGTTTTTCTCCCCTGCCTGGAGCAGGTCCCTTGGTTCCCACCCTGTACACATCGGGGGCGTTCCTGTCATCAGGGGAGAGCCGCGGCCGTGTCCCTGTCAGTGGGTGAACAGTGTTCTTTGACTGTTTTGAGCCTCAGCACCGCACCGCGGGCCTCTCCGTGGGCAGGAGGGGGTGGAGCGAAGGAGTGAGTTCAACTCCCAGCACGTCCTTGCCTGGTTAGTAGCCCTGGGTGAGAGGCTCAGCCCGCCCTCCGCCTTCTCACCGGGCACGCGTAGACGGGGACCCCTCCCGAGGGCAGCTGTAAGGATCAGCGGGGCTCACGCTGGCGACGCAGCGAGACATCCGGCAGCAGAACATCGCTCCACGGAGCTGTGGTGACTTGTGGTCTCTGCTGCATAGACCCTGCTTAGAGCAAGCAGCTGTTCTTCCCTCGACACCCTAGAGCGAACCTGGAAACCCCAGCTCGAGCGTCCCCACGAGAGAGGTACCTGGCAGGACGCACTTCCCAGTGCAGTCGATCACCTCATCGAACGCCTCCTCGGGAAACTGTCTCCGGATAGCATCAGCAGGACCGATGGCTTCTATCAGGCCATCACTGAGGAAAAATCCAGAAATCACAGGGAGGCTTGGGGAGATCTTGGAGAAACCTGACTAGTGATTGAAACTAGGTTTTCAGAGGCCGGGGTGTCAAGGAACCAACATCCACTGTGCTTCCTTCTCGCACCCAAGTCCTTGGGGAGTGACCCTAGCCACGTCCAGACGGAAGCAGCTGGCCCCAAGAGCAGCATTCCCCTCCGCTCAGCCCTAGGGCCCTGCGGGTCCACTGCACACACCGCAGAGAAGAAAGACCACGCCTCCGGCCCCCTACCTGGCCACGCCCTGACAACAGGGCTGTCTTCCCTCCCCGCCTGCTGGCTGCGACGTCGACACCATAATCAGGGACAGCAGCTCTGGGATTGTGGAGAAAGTGGCCACGCAGGCAGAGCATGCAGACCTGAGGACCCCAGCCAGCCCATGCCGGAGGGACACGTGCTTCCCTCTCGCTTCGGCCCCAGCGGACATGGGGCTTGCTCACTCCCCGCAGACCGAGTTCCCGCCTCGGGAGCCAGCGGCAGACCTGAGGACTGAGTGCTGTCAGCCGCAGGTAAGGGCTGGGGCGCCCGCAGCGGGAGCCAGAAGCGGGACTCGGGTGGTCTGGATGAGGGGGCGGACACCGGAGGAAGGGCAGCTGGCACCAGGGAAGGCGAGTACCGGCCGTGGGTGTGCCAGGCAGGACGCACTTTGGGGGGGCGGTGTCGGGGGCGGGTGTGACGCGGGGCCGACCAGAGCGGCCTGGAGGAAAGGCTCGAGCCAAGGCAAGGTCTCGCTCGGGCGCTCTGCATCCTGGCCAAAGGTGTGGCACGCCGCCTGCCACCCACCACCCGGAGGGCGGCTCCGAGGCCCACGCTTCCAGGTGCACGTCGGACAGAGGAAGCCTTTGCCACCACCGGACCACCACGGGACAGCTCGCCTTGAGGCAGCCACCCAATTCCACGTCGGCTCCCTCACAGACCTGAATCCCTCCCAGCTTCCTCCGTGCTTGGTTACCAAACAAACGTGCTGAGCTAGTTCAGGGCCACTTCTCCCCCATCCGAGGAAAGTGTCCCCCGGCCCCAGCTTTCCTTTGTGTCTTTGTGTCTGTGTCTTTCTTCCTCTCTCACCACTCTCTCCTGGGACCCTCAAGGTGGTCGCAGGCAGAGAAGCAGGGCAAGGAGGGTTTTTCTCTCTCGCTCGCTCAGGCTGGAGTGCCGTGGCGCCACCATGGCTCACCGCAGCCTGGACTTCCTGGACTCAGGCGATCCCCCTGCTTCGGCCTCCAAAGGAGCTGGGACTACAGGCACAGGTCACCACACCCGGTTATTTTATTATGATTATTTATAGAGGCGAGGTATCACCATGTGGCTCAGGCGGGCTTGAACTCCTGGCCTCAAGCAACCCTCCTGCCTCGGCCTCTCAAGGTGCCAGGATTGCAGGCCGAGCCACCATGCCCAGCCAAGAAATTAAGTTGTGAACTTCAGCACCCAAGGTTCACCAGCCCTTCCTCACTAGTGGCTTCTACTTGGCCCGAAGAATCCACCCAGTGTCCAGTGAACCAGGGGGTGGAAAGACCAGCAGGCTTTGAAACCGGCCCTTGGGTCGAAGAGATGCTTTCTTGGGGCAATGTCTGTTCCCTTCTCTCAGAACGGTCGCGCGTGGCACAAAGCCACGTGAACCGGGAGCCACGAAGACCCAACACGCCGATCCAGGCCAGGAGTGACCGATGGCCACTGCTCTAGGAGGGGCTGTCTGAACCAGGTCAGAGCCTGGAAACAAATCCCTGACATCCTCAGCGTGGGCGGGCAGAGGACTTCCAGGGCCTGGTCCTCTGCCCCGCCCGCTAGCCCAAGCTAGCCCGACCTCTAAGACACAGACCTGTCGTCTACAGTGAACCCTACTCACATCTCAGTCAGGTTCTTGTCCACGAACAGTTATGGAAAGAAACCAAAAGCATTTTGGTTTTTTAAAGTAGCCACTAAAAATCACAAAGACATGTATTAATGCTGTGAAGAGACTGCTACTAGTCATCGCTAAGTAAAAAAAGAGCACAGAGTACAAGAAATATACACAGATTCCTTTTCTAGAATATATATATATATATATATATACATATATATATATACTCTTCCTCCAGTGCTCTTCCTCTGGTGTCCGCCCCCCTCATGCAGACCACTTTAATTATATATATATATATATTTTTTTTTTTTTTTTTTTTTTTACACGTGGAGTCTCACTCTTCGCCCAGACTGTAGTGCAGTGGCCGCTCCCAGCCACCACAGCCTCGACCTGCTGGGTTCCAGCAATCCTTCCCCTCAGCCTTCCGAGTAGCCGAAACTACAGGCGCACGCTACCACGCCTGGCTTACTTTTTTTTAATTTATTGTAAAGATGAGGTCTCGCCAAGTTGCCCAGGCGGGTTCTCGAACCCACGGGCTCAGGCAATCCACTCACCTCAGCCTCCCAAAGCGCGGGATTACATGCTGAGCCACCGAGCCCGGCTGAGTGTATATTTTTATGTGATTCTATTTGCACAAGAAACTTCTGGAAGGAGAAGCCCTTAAACATTCGTTCCTTTTTTCTTTTTTAAATTAGAGTCTCATGCCGCCACCACCCAGGCTGAGTGCTCTGAACAGTTGAAGGAGAAAAAATTCCACACAATCCAGCAACCTGCCAGCTAGAACCGCCCGAGAGGCTGAAGGGGACCTGGCCTTGTGGAAGTGGCAGCAGGGATGTCTCTGGGAGGCTTAGGGTGGACACACCCCCACACACCCGCACAGGTCCTGGGACCAAAACTGCTCTTACTGGGAGGATAACTGGCCACCTCTTCCCGCCCCGCGGCTGAGCGAGGAGCCCTCTGCAGTGTCCTCTAAGCCCGCCTGGACACACCTCTCTGCTCTGACTCGCCTCGCTGCTCAGCCCTTGTGGACTTTGAGCTCTCTGAGGTCAGGGCCAGTCTTAGTCAATCTGTGTCCCAAGAGCTGAGCCCTAACTGCAATGTACTAAGCCCAACAAACGCCGAGAGCCACGTAACAGCCTCCAATCGAAGCCTCACCTTGCTTGCCACAGTCGCTTCCCCCACCCCCCACCTTTTCGTTCCCTGTTCTATGTGGTTCTGCCTTGAACATAGAGAGGACGCGTCCTGGGATCCAAGATTCCCTCCTGGTGCCGCGACTCTAATTTCCACAGGAACTCTGGTCATTTTCTCCACTTCCCAAGCAAATTTTAAACACATTTTTAAGAGTAAAGCTAGGAACGTCTCGTCTCATTCTTCGTTAAAAACAAACGGTCGCCCACAGTCCGCGGAAGCCGGGTGCCTGCACCATGAAGGTTGCCGTGGACCAGCGGCAGTGGGTCCCCGAGACTGATTCAGCACAAGCAGTCGCGGCGCCCTGGGCTCCTAGGACTCAAATCTGCGTCCACTCGCGTCCCTACTCCAGCCCACCCTCGCAGGCGCTGCCTGTTCATTCACTCGCAGCTGGGGGAAAACTCAGACCATTAAGAGAAATGCTTCTTGCCCTGGGAGCCAAATCTTGGATTCCTATCACTCAAGCTATCACCATCTCGAGGTCTCCTTTCTCTCTCCTTCTCTCTCTCCTTCCTTCCTTCCTTCCTTCCCTCCCTCGCTCCCTCCCTCCCCCCTTCCTTCCTTCCTTCCTTGTCGCGTGTCGCGGCCTCGACCGCTGGGCTCCAGGGATCCTTCTGCCTCAGCCCTGGAACTACAGGCATGCACCACCACGCCTGGCTACTTTTTTGATCCACTGTAGAGATGAAGTCCCACCACGTCGCCCAGGCTGTTCTTGAACCCCCGGGCTCAGGCAGTCCTCTTGCCTCAGCCTCCCAAAGTGCTGAGATGACGGGTATGAGCCACCGTGCCTGGCACTTCCAGTGTTTCTAAAGCTTTAGGGCACAGATCAGGGAAACATGAGGACTTCTTCAACGTTTGGGTCTCGGAGCTCCAGCCCCAGAGATGCGGAATCTAAAGGTCTGAGGCAGGGAGTCGGGGAGGGAGCTGCAGCCGGGAGAAAACCAGAACCCTAACCAACCAACAAACAAGAACCGCACACGTCCGGCCTGAGCAACAGAAGGAGGCCCTGTCTCTGCCAAAAGAAGTTTAGTTAGCCGGGCACGGCGGCTCGTGCCTGCATCCCGGCCCTTTGGGAGGCCGAGGTGGAGGGCGGCGGCGTCCGGGAGTCCAAGGCTCCCGAGAGCGGGGCTCCGCCA
>NW_007095772.1:0-414 GCF_000164805.1 Carlito syrichta
CATACATGCAGCAGTAAACCCAATCACATGTATTATGATAATCATAGATATTATTCCAAGTAACATTGTGGTTAGTAATGTGATTGATTAGCATGTCACTTAAAATTTCTGGTTATGTTTACCAATCTATAAAAAATGGCTCTGAGCCGGGCTCGGTGGCTCAGCCTGTAATCCCGCGCCTTTGGGAGGCTGAGGTGAGTGAATTGCCTGAGCCCGCGGGTTCGAGACCCGCCTGGGCAGTGAAACCTCATCTCTACAATAAATCAAAAAATCAGCTGGGTGTGGTGGTGCATGCCTGTAATTCCGGCTACTCGGAAGGCTGAGGCGGAAGGATCGCTGGAGCCCAGCAGGCCGAGGCTGCGGTGGCCGGGAGCGGCCACTGCACTCCAGTCTGGACGACAGAGTGAGACTCCA
>NW_007095773.1:0-800 GCF_000164805.1 Carlito syrichta
CCCCTTCCTCCATTATTTTCCTCTTCCATATGCCCCCTTTTTAAAACAAGGGACCAAGACTGCAAACTGCTGAATAGACAGACTGTAAAGCAGAGGGAAAAGTGAACAAAGCCAGAAGATCCTCATAAGGAAGAACAGGTCATTGCAGAAGAGAAATAAAAGCAACCCCACCTTCCCTCAAAAACAGAATTGAAGAGGGGGAGGGAAAGGGGTAAAGGGAGAAAAATCTACAGAAATGAAGAAAAACCAAAAGAAGAGTATGGGTCTCTCCCAGACGCCTGGGAGAGCAGACACTGAGAAAACTGACTTTGGAATACAAACAATGAAAAGTCCCCAGAATGAAGGGTCTCAAAATGCAAATGTAGATATCAAAACAATAATGGAGAGATTAAAAAGAATTGAGGAGACACAAGAAGAAACTAGGAAGGAGCTGATATCTGAGATAACAGTAATAAAGAATACTGTGAATGAAATAAATAACAAATTGATAAGCATGGAAAGCAGAATTACCCAAGCAGAAGAAAGAATCTCAGAGCTTGAGGACCAAAATATAGAAATAGTCCAAACTCTTAAAAACACAGAAAATAAGCTCAAAAAGACAGAACAAAACCTTCAAGAGATGAGTGACTACCTCAAGAGGCCTAACCTAAGAATAATCGGACTCCCTGAGGCAGAAAGAGAAACAGAGACCACATAGGAACAAATTTCCACTAGATCATTCAAGAAAATTTCCCTTATCTAATCAGTGATACAAAAATTCAACAGAAGAGATTCAGAGAACCCCCGCAAGACACAAATGA
>NW_007095774.1:0-998 GCF_000164805.1 Carlito syrichta
CTTACAGGCCGGGGGCATGGTTCTCCAGAAGGCTTTATCTTCTTGGAATCAGTGTTCAGCACGGTATTCTTTCTCCAATAGTCCAGGAATCAAGAGGTGGAAATGAGAGTGACACCACTCATCATTGCTTCTTTTCCGCCTAACTTTATTCTCTTCTGGTATAGAGGTATTAATTCTAAATGGACTGGTCCCATTAAACCAGCGGTTAAGACTACCATGTGGCCATTTAGGGTTTCTTATGCCTCTGAGTAAAGAGTTCAAGAAGGGAGTTATGGTGTTGGCTGGAGTGATTGATCCAGACATGGGAACCTGGGCTACTACACAGAAAGCAAGAAAGAATACATCTGCCAAGCTCAGTGGCTCAGACTGTGATCCCATGCCTTGGGAGGTTGAGGTGAGTGGATTGCCTGAGCCCGTGGGTTCGAGACACACCTGGGCAACTTGGTGAGACCTCATCTCTACAATAAATCAAAAAAATTAGCCAGGTGTGGTAGCTCATGCCTGTAGTTCCAGCTATTTGGAAGGCTGAGGCGGAAGGATCACCAGAGCCCAACAGGTCGAGGTTGCAGTGACCAGAAGCAGCTACTGTACTCCAGTCTGGGTGACAGAGTGAGACTCCAACTCAAAAAACAGAAACAAAAACAAAACAAAACAAAACAAAAAAGAGTACATCTGAAATACAGAAGATCTCTCAGAGTGTCTCTTACTATCCCCATGCTCTAGGATTAAGTTCAGTGCAAAACTAAATCCAACCCAGGCCCAGTCCTTTCAGATACAAAGATTGGGTTTGGATCACCCTGCAAGGTGAAGAACCACAACCAGCTGGAGTTCCTGCTGAAGAGAAAGGGAATACAGAATGAGCAGCAAACAAAGGTAGCTCCAAATGGCAGCTATGATTACGTGACCAGTCACAGAAACCAGGACTGATATTGTCAGAGTATTTCCTCCTTATTTTATTCTGAACACGTGTGTGTGTGTGTGTCAACCAAGTATCTCTG
>NW_007095775.1:0-1366 GCF_000164805.1 Carlito syrichta
CCCAAAGTGTTGGGATTACAGGCCATTGCACCTGGCTCTTTTGCTAAATATCTAGCTTGTGGTTTTCTTTTTCACTCTCATTAAAGGGTGAGTCTTTAAATCTTATTTTCTCAAAATTCCTTACCTTAAAATGCTGCTGTAAAACCTTGGACTTTAAAAAGTTGTAAAGGTTCTAGTTAAGAGATTAGTAATGATGAAAGGAAGGATAACAGGCCAAGAGTACATGGACAGAGAGCATCACGTGGCTTATTCTGCTTTGAATAATGCTGGTGGCATTTGCAGCAATGCTTCTACGATGCCTGAGCAAAACCGGTTTATTCCCTGGGAAGTGATGCAGACCACAAGGCCAGCACTTTTGCTTAACGCTTGGGTACTCCATGGCTGTCTCCTGCATGATGTTCATAAGAACTTAGAAATGGATACTTAACTTATGAATAATAGTTCTCTGAATAGAACAGTAGTTCAAAAATGGGCAAGAGTTTAGCTTGCCATTTAAAAAAGGAAAATTGATTAGGATTCCTCTGTTTCCTTTCATTACTGAGGGTGTCAGATGATTCTGTAAGTGAAACCCCAATTTTCTCTTGTCTGATGAAGCTGTTATAAGTGTAAGTGTTTTTGACATTGACTTTGACATAAAAGAATTGTTGAATCAAACTCTTTAATCTCAGTGCCAGGCCCTTGGACTCATTCTTGAGTTTATGTACAGGACTCTTTTTTGTACACCTGTGACCTCACTTCTCATGCTATATCTTGACTTAGTAGACCCAAACACGGCAACTTAGGGCTATATCAGGACTCAGAAGATCCCAAACATGGCATCAAGTTGTGGGGCTGTGTTGCTCTTACTCTCTGTGGCTTGGGGGTAGAGTCATGTATTAATATTTTCTGTGCTGACTCAGAAAGACCATGGGGCATACACTTAAATAAACCCCACCTGTGGGCCATATAAGCATTGCTTCATCCTATACTGGCCACTTCAGATCATTTCAGGGTAGAGTTGGATGAGACAGAGAGAGGGCTCCCAGCTGAACAGCTTGTGCTGAATCATTTTCCAGTTGCATTTCCTAGCTCAGCCAAAGATAAACAAATGAGAGGAACCCAAGCCAAAAAGTGCCATTCAGACTGTGATTTGGGTTAATATACTACCCCAGGGTAGCAATGGATTTGTGACTGGACAGACACAGGAAGGAAATGAGGTTATGGAAGCCAAGTGAATTGGTGATGATGTATCATCATTTATAAACAAGCACATTCCTTACATGAATGGGAAGGTGTTTCCGTGGTGAACAAAGAGTCAAATCCTCCTTTGAGGTGTTTTTTTAAAGCATTCAAAAGAATGGAGATCTGGTGGGAACAATGAGAATCT
>NW_007095776.1:0-767 GCF_000164805.1 Carlito syrichta
TAATTTGATAATATTTTGATAAAATTATTGACCCTTGTAGACATGGTGAATGTTAGATTTCAAGAGAGTTATACCTAGCGATACTGAAATTTCCTTTTACCTTTTTTCTGTGAATTATACATCAATTTCTCAATTTAAAATTTACATTTTAAAAACTAAACTTTAAATTATTTTGAAAAATAAATCAAAGTTGCCTAAGTCTCTAGATCTATCTGGGATCTGATGAGAACTCTGAAATCTCTCTCAAGAAGAACACAGATTTTTTTTTAAAACTGCATATGAACTAACAGCTTCAAGAACCTCTAATCTAAAAGTTTGTGGTTACCTTGCAGAATGACCATAAAAATATTTAACTTAATTTGGGTGAACTTTGAAGGTTCTCAAAAATTATGACAAAAAAACTATCTCAAGCTTTGTGTTTCATAGAAACAGAAAGTAGAATGGTGGTGACCAGGGACTGGGAGAAGGGTACAATAAGGAGTAACTTTTTAACTGGCAGAGTCTCAGTTCACAAGATGAAAATGTTCTGGAGATAGATGAGGGTGGTAGTTACAAGATAACATAAATGCATTTAAAGCCACTATGTTACAGGCTGAACTGTGGCCCCACACACCCCCCAAAATTCACATTTTGAAGTCCTAACCTCCAGAACCTCAGATGTGACTGTATTTGTAAACAGGGTCTTTAAAGTGGTAGCAATTTAGGTTAAATGAGGTCATTAGGGTCAGGCCTAGACAAATGTCCTTGTAAGAAGAGTAGGACACAGA
>NW_007095777.1:0-1103 GCF_000164805.1 Carlito syrichta
TTGCTGGAGCCCAGCAGTCGAGGCTGCAGTGGCCGGGAGTGGCCCCTGCACTCCCAGTCTGGGCGACAGAGTGAGACTCCAACTCAAAAAAATAATTAAATAAATAAAATAAAATATAAAAGTGTTACATTTTTCCTAAGAAATAAAAAAATTGACATGTGTTACATAGAATGCATAATTTTATTGTGCTAACTGAATTGTTAAGATTTGGAAATGTGTTTCATGTTTTAGCAAAATATTTGGCATTCTAACATGGTGAACATTAAATCCATAGTGAAATTCAGAGTGCAGTACTTAGTTTCTTACAGATTATTTATAGAAGTACATGTGGTGGATGCTAGCAAAGAGCCCACCTACAGTCATGTAATGTAAATGAATCATTTTCACTGCTTAAAATTCCAGTTGGAAAAAAATCTATTAACTGAAAAAAATCTAAAGCATAGGAATTTATAGAGTTAACAACTTCCTTTCTAAAGTCACTTGAAGTCACTCTTAACTAGCTCAGAATCAGAATTCACAATTTCTAGACTGTCTTGGTCCAAGTTTTTGTAACCACAGAGTTGCAGAATACTTCCTAGCAGTGATTCTAGCAAGCACTGTCAGAGATCAGCATGTTTAATTTATGCTATGAATAGGAACGGTGGTCGTTTTAATAAAATGGCCTCCACAAATTCTTTAAAACATTTTTCATCTCTAAGTGTGTTCTATCTTCCCTCCCACAGAAATCTCAGTGGACTTGTGATGTCTCTAAAGATAGTTAAAACATGTGTCTTGCACCTGGCTATCTTGGAATGCTTATTCTTGGAATGGTTTTTCTTGGGTTCATGCTATTGGGACACAGTTGTTTGTAATGCTGTGGGAAGCCCAAGACACAAAGAGAGAATACATACTGGTGCTCCATTTTATACTTTGAGTGATTCCAGCCTAGATGCCAGACAAGTGAATGAAGACAACTCTAGATGATTCCAGCTGCTGAAGCTTCCCTCTCTGTGCCTTATCTCTGTCTGTGGCCTGATACTCAGAACCATTAGCATCACATGATGTTTGCTATTTTATGCCACAAAGTTTAGAGTAACTATTGTGCATCAATAGGTAACCAGAAA
>NW_007095778.1:0-746 GCF_000164805.1 Carlito syrichta
CTGTTTAGCCTACCACAAAATGCTGGGAAGGTGGCCATGCTTTGTCTCTTTCAAACTTCTGAAGAGTTCTGATGTAGAAATTGGATGAGAAGTCTTCTATCCATGGTAGACATCCACATCAATTTTTTAAATTGTCCACGTGCACAAAACACATTGAAAAACATTCATTTATATTATTTTTATGTATTGTAATTTTGTCTAAATTTAAGAAATATTTTGCCTGAAAATAGAAAGATGTTAGCATTCTAAATAATGGTAGCTACAATAAAAAGAAAAAAGTAGCATACAATTGTTAAATATAATGAGATGGAGTCAGATAAGTGATAAAAACTTTCTCTGTGAATTCAATGGAGAAACACTTAAACTCTGAGATTTATTTTTTCTTAAAAAACCAAAGTAACAAACTTCCCCTTTAAGCCAATAACATCATCCACTTTTCTGCATAAGATGGGCACAGGATTTCAACTTCTTAATTAACTGCCATGTAAATGTTTAGGACTGAAATTAGTCACCAGAGGAAGCCCATATTATTCCTCAAAAACAGTTGCAAAAGACTGGGGACAGAATGAAAATATACATAGAGATTGGGATAGAAGTTCAAGGAGAGTATAGATTGTTCTTTTACTGTTTCCTGAAATGCAGTTTCCTCCCAATTTCAAGCTTCAAAATTAACTAGCTTTGATGGACAAAAAGGCTTTGTGTGTGTGTGTGTGTGTGTGTGTGTGAATCAGACATTTAAAAATATT
>NW_007095779.1:0-1224 GCF_000164805.1 Carlito syrichta
TTAAGTTGGATTCTCACTCAGTCACCCAGACTGGAGTGCAGTGGCTGCTCCCGGTCACCGCAGCCTCCACCTGCTGGGCTCCGGCGATCTTTCTGCCTCAGCCTTCCAAGTAACTGGAACTACAGGTGCGCGCTACCACGCCCGGGTAGTATTTTTTTGATTTATTTTTGAGATGAGGTCTCACCAAATTGCCCGGGGGGGGTCTGGAACCCGCGGGCTCAAGCAATTTACTCACCTCGGCCTCCCAAAGTGGGGGATTACAGGTTGAGCCACCAAGCCCGGCCTAGTTCATGTTTAATAGAGATTTACAACTTCTATTTACATTTACAAGTACCAAAATATGACCACATGAAACATGAAATAAAAGTGCTTTTTTTATGTTGCTATTTGTTTCACAGGTAGTTTAAAAATCCAGTAATTTGGGCACTCCATATCTTTATTAGTTTTTGGCAATTTCAATTCATTATAGTTCTCTATACAAGATTAAAAATTTTCTATGTTTTAAATATCATTTACACCAAGAGCATGATGACAAGGTTATGTTTACACTTTTGTGGTAGGCAGAATAACTGTCCCCAATTGCAGTCTCTAAGGATGTCTGCACTCTAATCTCCAAGTTGGCAATGTGTTACCTTACATGGCAATAGAGGTTTTGCCAATGTAATTAAGGATACTGAACTTGAGATGAAAAGGTTATCCCACACTTCCAAAAGAAGTCCATTCTATCCTATAAATCCTTAAAAGTAAAGAAGACTTCTTGGTTTTGGTGAGAGAATAGGATGTGAAAAAAAAGAGGAGCAGAGAAACACAACTGGAAACAGACTTTCCTTGTGCTGCTGGCTCTGAAGAAGAAGGAGGGGACCAGGAGCTAGGGAATAATGGCAGCCTCCAGAAACTGGAGAAAGGAAGAATGCAGGTGCTCTCCTAGACTCTCCAGAACAAAAATCAGCCCTGCCAACATTCCGATCTCACACCAATGAGGCCCATGGTTGGCGTCTGCCCTCCAGAACTGTATACTAATCAATTTATATCATTTAAGCTATGAATTTGTGGTGACTTGTTTGAGAAGCAATGGAAAACTAACATGGGCAACTCCTCGGGTCACCTCCCATTGTGGTAGCATTTCTGTCTTCTCAATAAATTCTGCTTTTTTTTTCTTTTCAAATCATGCTGTACCGGACAGCCCTTTATTTCAAAGCTATTGTTACAGTTCAATTTTATTAG
>NW_007095780.1:0-859 GCF_000164805.1 Carlito syrichta
CAGTGGGCTATGTAGGTACGTAGCTATTTAAGTCAGTTGGCTAGCCATTAGGATATCTATTTATATCAGCTAGTAAATTCACCTGGCTATCCAGCTGTCTGGCTAAGTAGAGAGTTAGTTAAGTTTGATGACTAGTCAGCTGACTACTTCATTAAGTCTGCTAGTTGTCAGCTGGCTAGGCTGCTGGCTAGCTAGATAGCTAGGCAATTAAGTCGACTGACACCCCAACTGGCCAGCTAGTTGAGTCAGCTAGTTTACTCAGCTGCTAATCAGCTGGCTAGCTAGTTATGCAGTCAGTGTGTTAAACAATCTAAGTAGTCAGCCAACTCGTCAGCCAAAAATTAATTCACTTAGCTAACTCCTTAACCAACTAGCTAAGTCAGCTATTGAACTTGTTTACCAACTAGTTAAAACAGTTAGCTAACTCTTTAACCAACTCATTAAGTCAGCCAGCTATCTCGTTAGCCAACTAGTTGTCAGCTACCTAAGTCAGCTAGCTAACCAGCTAGCTAGCTAAGTAAGCTAGCTCACTAGTTACCTCACTATTTAAGTCACCTATTAAGTCTGCTACCTAACTAGTTAGATAATTATTAAAGCAGCTAGTCATTCAGCTAGTTAAATAGCTAACTTTTTAATTCAGTAGTTAAGTCATCTAGCTAACTTGTTAAGTCAGCCAGTTAATTCAGCTAGCTAAGTAGTTAAGTCAAATAGCTAAGTCAGCTAGGTAAGTCAGCTTTCTAATTTAGTCAGATGGTTAAGACAGTTAGCTAGCTAGTTAGCTAACAGGTTAAGTCAGCACGTTGAGTGAGGGTAGTAAGCTAGTGTATCTAACAGTTCAGCCAGCTGGTTGAGTCAGCTT
>NW_007095781.1:0-1111 GCF_000164805.1 Carlito syrichta
TACTTTGAAAGCCAAACACTCTTACTGGCCTTGCAGAGCTACTAGTGTCACAGAATGAGTGCAGACCATCTGTCTGATAAAGCAAGTTATGAAGGGAAGGGATTTGGTGCCAAGTGGCTGCTGGAGACCAGCAGAAGCATAAACAACAGGGTCCAAGTGGAAACTCTCATGCGGAACAGATCTTGCTACTGTGGACAATCCTTTTGAAGCCATGACAGCACAGAGAGAGAGACCTTACAAAGAGCTTTAGGGAATGATTACTGCAAACATAGAAAGGACAACCAAAGTTGGGTTGGGGAGTATCTTGTCGACTCAGGCTGCCATACCCATATACCACAGACTAGGTGACTTTCATAACACAAATTTATTTCTCATAGTCCTTTAGGAAGAGAAGTCCAAGATCAAGGTACTGTCTGTTTCAGGTAATGGAGAGGGTTCTCTACAGGTTTTGCAGTCTTCTTGCTGTGAGTTCACATGACAGAGAAAGAGATCCATCTCTCTCTCTCTCTTTGAGTTGGCATCTCACTCTGTCATCCAGGATGGTATGCGGTGGCACACTCATGGCCACCCCAGAGTTGACCTGCTGGGTTCAGGTGATCCTTCTGCCCCAGTCTTCCAAGTAGCCAGAACTCCAGGCATGCGCTACTACACCTGGCTAATTTTTTGATTTATTGGAGAGTTGGTGTCTCACCATGTTTTCCAGGCTGGTCTTGAACCCACAGGCTCAGGCAACACTCTTGCTTCAGCCTCCCAAAGTGTTGGGATTACAATCTTGAGCCACTGCACCCAGCCATTTTTCTCTTTTTTTTCTGAGTTGGAGTCTCACTCTGTCGCCCAGACTGGAGTGCAGTGGCCGCTCCCGGCACCGCAGCCTCGACCTGCTGGCCTCCGGCGATCCTTCCGCCTCAGGCTTCCGAATAGCCAGAATTACAGGTGCGTGCTACCAAGCCCGGCTAATTTTTTGATTTATTGTAGAGATGAGGTCTCGCTGCTCAGGTGGGTCTCGAACCTGCGGGCTCAGTCAATCCACTCACCTCAGCCTCCCAAAGGTGCGGGATTACAGGTTAAGCCACCGAGCCCAGCTCTTTTTCTCTTTGTATAAGTTCATTAA
>NW_007095782.1:0-1555 GCF_000164805.1 Carlito syrichta
ACACCTAAGAAAGACTTGGAGATTCAAGGTCTGAAGGAATCTGTGTGCCATTTCAGAAAAATCCTACACCTAGGAGAAGATCATATTTTTCAAAGTGTGTCTACAGCTGAGTCACTTCACAGAGTTCTCACCCTCTCATTGACACAAGATGGAAAGAAGAGGCCCATGCACCCAGAAAATTCATTAAACAGTAAAAGATGTGAAGTGAGGTCTGGCTGACCTGAAAAAGCCTACTGTTTGGGGATAGGGGAGAGTGTAGTAGCTCTCCCCAGTGACTCTGTAACTAACTAATTATGCAAGACCTCTCCAGCTCCAGTTCTACCAAACTCTCCAACTACATTCCCTGTCATTTACATTGATGTGCCCTCTTTTAGCCATATGAAGTTGATTATGCTTCCCTAATTCTACCAAGCTGTTCCATGCCTCTGCATGTTATTTGCTCTCCTTCTATCGGAAATTGCCTTTCCACTCCTTATTTCACTGAAAATTTTTGATTCATTCATTGACATGTGTTTGAGTCGTTACCTCCTCTGGGAAGCATTCCTCTTCATCAGTGTCATTTTTCTCTCCATGCACACAAAAAGTCATGTGAGTACACAGTGACAAGGCAGTCTTCTGCAAACCAAGAAGTGAGCCCTTACCAGAAGCTGACCATGCACGTGCCTGATCTCAGAATTCCTTTATGCTACCAATGTACCTACCTCTTACCTCTATTCAACCAATTTGATAGATATTTGTGAAATACATACTATAGACCAGAGCTCATAATGACTGGCGGACAAAGCAAATGGTGTTCTCCCTACAGGGACTTCATTTCAGTTACCTTTGGTGCATAGTAAATTGCCACAAAACTTAGTCCTTCTTGAATCTTGTGACTTCTGTAGTTGAGAAAGTCAGGAAGGCCCCAACTGGGCAGCTAGCTTGTTGTCTTCATGGGTTGTAGTTAAATGGTGGCTGAAGCTGGAACCGCAAAGGAGGGAGTATGGAGCATCTGTTAGCTGCCAAGCATCTCTCTCTTTTAATGTGGTCTCAGAGCCTTTCCATGTGGTTTCTCTGCATAAGCTAGTTTGGGTTTTCTCATAGCATGGCATCCACAGGGCAGTCTGTTTGCTTATGTGGCAGCTGCAGACTTCAATAGTGAGAATTCCAGAAAACAAGGCAGAAGCCTGCAGGACTCAGCCTTGGAAGTCACTCAATGTCATTTCTGCTGCATTTTCTTACCTCTAAGTGGGTCACTAGCTAACCTGCCCAGATTTAAAGGCAGGGGAGTTAGGCTGTCTCTCATGATGGGTGATTTCAGGTTCTAGATAAGTATATGGGATTGGCGATATTGAACCATTTTTGGAAAGACACGACCCTAGCACTTACCATACATCTAGCACTTACCCTACTTTGATGAATATACATCTCCCTATTTATACCACAGTTTTGTTGAGATCATGATTTAGATCTTATTCTTTGTTCTCAAAACTTAGCACGGTGTTTAAAACAGCGGAATACTTTGAATAATTGCCCCCTTCATATCTCTTGTTGAAATGTGATTCCCAATGTTTGA
>NW_007095783.1:0-788 GCF_000164805.1 Carlito syrichta
ACTACACAATGAGATGTATATAACAAAGACTTATTGATAAAAAGACTCTTGCTTGTAAGACAGTTGAACCAATATTATTAAATAAGACAGTACATGAGTAATTTCATCCAGATTTATACAGCACCTTGAACATTATTGTCAACCCCAGGTATTTCGACAAAACTTCTATGTAAAGACATAACCTTGACTAAATTAAAATCAGAGCTCTCTACTGCTTAACTTTAATGAAACACTGTCATGTCTACTGACAAACAAAAAATTCAGTTTCATCCTCTTTAATGCAAATTACTGACAATTTGGTCCAATATTTTCCCTAAGATTTCTTTCAGCTAGTTAAAGAATGGAACTGAATTCTAAATTAGGGTTTTCATTTAAATTCAGATTACATTTTTAAAATGGAAGCTAATTTTTTTTGAAATTAGAAAAAAATGTTATTTTGGATCTAAACGGGTTTTCCTAGATACAGTCTAGCACTCTAAAACAAAATGGAATAATATTAAAATATGCATAGAAATAATTCATAGGTCAAATTCAATAGCCATGTCAGAATAAAAACATATGTTAGCATAAAATTGTTTATGAATCTTGATAGATCATTACCCATAGAAACTAAAGTAGAATACATTTTAAAATCAAAATTTAACATTAAATCTTGCTTCCAAACTTTCCCATGGATGGTAGTCCTGAACTGTGACCCAAAGTCTCATCATCATCCTCACCTGAAAAGCACCATGAGAAACACTGGTTAAAAAAACAATTTCTTCACTAAGTCTCTCCGAAAACACATT
>NW_007095784.1:0-940 GCF_000164805.1 Carlito syrichta
CCGCCTGGCCCTCTTGCTTTGGACAGCAGCCCAGCCACGGAAAGTACATTTGGTGTTCTGGGAAGGCGAAGGAGCCTAGGTGTGTCAATCCTAAAAAATCTGGGACTTAGGGTTGCAGTTCACCGCAGCCCGCGCTGCACTGCTGGACAACCGATCTCGCACTCAGAATACAGACCCCGCCCTGGAGGACTCCGAGGGTCCCGAGTGAACGCCCGCTCCTCTTTCAGTCACGCAGAAAATGTTTGCATCTTAAAATCACCAGCTCTTCTTGCCTGCAGTCTTCCCGCCCGCTGCAGTCCGTACCGTTCATGACCACTCCTGCTCAAAGCCCGCCCACGGCTCCCCCCGCCGAAAGAGCTCACGTCCTTAGAGAATTTCAACCGTCTGTTATTTTCCTGCTCCACATTCAGCGTAATTTTACATAATTCCATCCACTGCCTGTCATCCTTCGCCACACAGTGAGGTCCACCAGGGCAAGTGCCACCGCAGTTTTCTTTGCTGTTGTATCCCGTCACCTGGTGTTTCATGGATATTGAGCGTTTTCCATGTGCTGTGTAGGCTACGATGATTGATACAAATATTTGTGGAGTACATGAATGAATCCTTTTCCTTGGCCCTTTCCACCTCCCATGGCAATGTTGCTCTGTCGACCCTGGGTCCAACCACAGGACTCGATTCTGGCAGCTCACTAACTGCAGTGGACAGACTGGGTCCAGCGCTGACCTGTAAACTCCTATAGCACAGCGACTATCTGAACAAATTACTTCTATGTCCAGGAACCAGCAGCCTTCCTTCAGTTAAGTGGGGGTTTCATGTTTGTTTGGATTTGCTTTATTTGAATAGGTCTGCTACTGCACGCACTATCCCTACTTGGTAGGGATACAAAGATGAACAACACAATGAATTTGCTACTGCTCAGTGGGAGAGAACGAACAAGACA
>NW_007095785.1:0-772 GCF_000164805.1 Carlito syrichta
GAACCTCAATGAGACTCTGGACCAAATGGACTTAATTGATACCTATAGAACACTCCATCCAAAGACCACAGAATACACATTCTACTCATCACGACATGGAACATATTCTAAGATCGACCACATAATTAGACACAAATCAAGTATAAGCAAATTTAAAAGGACTGAAATTCTACCATGCACCTTCTCGGACCACAGTGGAATAAAAATAAACATTAACACCAACAAAGTCCCCCCAAAACCCACAAAGACATGGACACTAAACAGCATGATGCTAAATAACTCCTGGGTCAATGATGACATCAAAATAGAGATCAAAAGATACCTGGAAACAAATGAAAATAAAGAAACATCTTACCAAAATCTCTGGGATGCCTTAAAAGCTGTAATAAGAGGGGAATTTATATCCCTACAAACACATATGAGGAAAATGGAAGGAACAGAAATTGACAACTTAACAAGCCACCTAAAGAAGCTGGAAAAGCAAGACCACAAAAACCCTAATTTCAGCAGAAGAATCCAGATCACCAAAATAAAAGCCCAAATCCAGGACATAGAAGACAAAAAGATAATACAAAAAATCAATGAAACAAAAAGCTGGTTCTTCGAAAGGGTAAACAAGATTGATGGTCCCCTAGCTAGACTGACCAAGAAAAACGAGAAAAAAACCAAATAAGCATAATCAGAAACACAAAAGATGAAGTCACATCTGACCCTGAAGAAATACAAAAGATCATTAGAGACTACTACGTACACTTGTATGGAAACAAACTTG
>NW_007095786.1:0-666 GCF_000164805.1 Carlito syrichta
TTCATGTAAACTTGTATTTCTTTTCTTTTCTTTCTTTCTTTTTTTTTTTTTTGAGACAGGGTCTTGCTTTCTTGCTCAGGCTGGAGTGCAGTGGCACATCATAGTTCACTGCAGCCTTAAACTCCTGGGTTCAAGGGATCATCCCACCGCAGCCTCGCAAGTAGCTGGGATTACAGCACATGTCACTATGCCCTACTAATTTTCATTTTTAATTTTTTTTGTAGAGATGGAGTATCAATATGTTGCCCATGCTGATCTCAAACTCCTGGCCTCAAGTGATCTTCCTGTCTCAGTTTCCCAAAGTGCTGGGATTACAGGTGTGAGCCTACATTTCCCATTTAAAAAATTCTTATCAAACATTAATATATATAATAGGTTGTAGGTGACAATGGGCATATTTATTTGGATTTATTTAATGTCAGTAGTTTAGAATGTTTTTATTTTGTATGTGTGGAAAAGATGGGCTTATTAGATGGCTGAATAGTACTGTGGGTCAGATGGAGACACCACCTACATTATTGAGATTGATCATCATGAGATGCTGGTTAGGATCAGTCTCTTTCAATCAGATCACATATGTAAATAAGCAACCACCCTTTGATTGACTGCTTATGATCCTCAGAGGAAACACTGAATGTTTTGCTTTTCTGGCTGTCTTAGTGCTCA
>NW_007095787.1:0-801 GCF_000164805.1 Carlito syrichta
CATGCCAAGAGAAACTCAAGGCACTGTTTTCTCCTTTCTCAAGCATGCGTTGAGAGAAGAACTACATGCATTGCTGAAGGTCCATTTTGCCTCACCCACCAAGAACACCTGGTGAATAATGACTCTCGCTGACTGTTAAACCATTGGTCATGACAACCGAACGAGGTCCTGCACTCCTTTACGACGGTGCATGCCATGCAGTCCTTCTCAGCAGATTTTCCCCCTGAAAGACAAAACGTGTGATGTGGTGATCAGCCAGGGATGCCAAAATGGCCAGGAACGCTGATGAGGATTAAAGTTTAAGGATAACATGGGACAAATGATGCAGTAGCATATCCTCCTGCTCCACATGATGGCCTCCGGTATGACAAGTCCTCCAGCAACAAACTAGATCGTACCAAAGGGACCATCATCATTTCTCCCATGTTGGATTACACAAGTGTCTTCTAGGCTGGGCCTCAGCGTCATGCCATTGTACTTGATATTTGAGTCATCACCGCTCCTCAAGGCAATATAAAGTACTCATCATTGACCCAACAAAAGTATCTACCAATTCCATATATGCGGCAAGGACAGTCATATGCTCACCACAAGTGAAGCAGGAACAGCACATGGGAGAATATTTCAATTCCAGAGGATCAGTGGCCATCCATCTTGTTACAACCCTTTGTTTAAGAGATAGCAGCTTATTTCCAGGCCAGTTTCTGGCAGAGAGGAGTTAAAAACGGTGTGTCCAAATGGAAACGGAAATTTCCACTGGGAGGCCTCTTCCCACAGACCTTTCTTCCGAGTACATCCTGA
>NW_007095788.1:0-916 GCF_000164805.1 Carlito syrichta
CTGTGTTTTCAGTCATGAAGACTGATTACTATACAGCAAATTCTGAGCCGGTTCCATAATAATTTTGTTACCTAGCAACTTGGGGTGATTGTGAAGTAGCATAAAAATGAAAGCAAATAAAATTAGGAAGTTTTCTCTGAACCCAATCACACACAGCTCAGAAGGGCATATTTATTTTTCCTTGGTATTTGTTTTAATTCTGATTTAGAAAATTTCTAATAGTTTGACAACTCTATTATTTGGCCTCTAGGCATGCACTGATTTTTTAAATAAAGTATAAGTTAATTCCAGTTAGCTTTCTTCTTATGCTGTGAAAAAAAATGTCCCCTTGTGAAAAAGAATGACAAACCCTATCAACTTCTTGGAGTTTAGGGCTAATAGTGTACTAGGGAGTAGAAGACTCAAAACCCTGTCCTGAATCTGCTACCAACTCAGTAGGGGACAAGACAGCATGACTCTCCCTTTTCCACTCAGTCATTCACACACCAGCATTCACTGAACGGCATGATGATAAAAGGAAATCATATTCTAGCAGCCAAAAGAGTAAATGCCCTTCCTGAGTCCCTTTAAAAGGACTTGGCCCAGGATACAATATCTGGCACACAGCAGGCACTCAGCAAATCAAGATTTACCTGGAAAATGCTAGTTTTCACTTATCTTCACTTATCTCAAGCTGGAAGAATGATGGGAACTTGAGAGTCTTCACATTTCAGTTTTGATAACAGAAGCCACATATTCTGAACAAAAAGAACTTCAGCCTTAAATGATCTGAATTATTAAAAAAGACTCTGAAGGTTTTCTGATGCCAGTGTTAGCACTCAGATGGCAAAAAAATAAAGTATGGATGGGGGAGGGCAGGACTCCAAGGACTGTAAGAAGTCTTAAATGCTTTTTTAGAAAAGGTTTTATTCTGAAT
>NW_007095789.1:0-426 GCF_000164805.1 Carlito syrichta
TATTGTGAATGGAATTGTGGTTTTTATTTGGGTTTCTGTTTGTTTATTACTGGTGAAAATAAATGTGATTCTCTTTTGCACATTTATTTTGTACCCTGAGACTGGGCCAAAGGCCTTTATCAGTATAAGGAGGTTTTTGACAGATTCTCTTGGGTTTTCAAGGTACACAATCATATCATCTGCAAAGAGAGATAACTTGACTTTCTCTTTTCCTATTTGGATACCCCTGATTGCCTTCTCTTCTCTGATTGCTCGAGCCAGGACTTCCAATACTATGTTGAACAGGAGGGGTGACAGTGGACATCCTTGTCTTGTTCCAGTTTTCAGGGGAAATGGTTCCAATTTTTGTCCATTTAGGAGTATGCTGGCTGTGGTTTTCTCATAGATGGCTTTTACTACTTTGAGATATGTTCTCCGTATGCCTAG
>NW_007095790.1:0-1060 GCF_000164805.1 Carlito syrichta
GGCATAGAACACTTGCCTGTTAATGTTATCTTGCCCCGAGTTCCCCAAAAGTGCTTTTTTCCCTCAAGCAGGAGGAATAGATTTTGACTAAAAAGGATGAGGTTGGGGTGGGGGTTAGGAAAAGCTGCTGAGGGCCCTTTGGAAGAGAGAAAAGTCTAGGGAGTAGGTGGGTCATCAGGAGGCAGCTCCTAGATCTGGGGGCTTTACATGCCTGCTCTGGAAGGGCGAGAAGGGGCATATTAAGCCCCCATAGCTGCCACTGCCACTGCCACGTTGGCTTCAGCCCCCTTTGCATACAGGCTTTGTGTAGCTCTGGCAGGGACACCACGTCTTTCCTTACCTGGCTCCTTCCCATCGATGTGTTTTTCACCAAAAGCATGAGCTCAGCTTCCCCAGGTTTAATGGCTCCTCTCTGGCTTGCTCTTCAGGGCTTGGAGACTCCCAGCATTGCTACCCTGCACCCCTAGGAGCTGCATCACCACTTGGTGACTCCTGCTCACAGCCCTGACAGAATCCCCCCCTGAAATTCTTCCCAAGTGCCCCCATCTGAGGATGCATCTGCTTTCTGGCTGCTTCCTGACTGACAGGAGGACTATTTCAGGGTGAACACACTTGTGTCTGGCCACACACATGGACCTAACAGTCATGGAGCAGGGGGCTTGGAGCCAACTCACACTGTTTGACTTCTTGCTAGTCCACTCCACTTCAACCTTTGGGGCTGAATCTGGATGCAACAGGAAAGCTGTCAAAACCAAGGTTGGGGGGTGGTTCTCTACTCCAAGTCATCAGCCCAGGGATTGTTCAGACACTTCTCTGTCCCCTCTCTGCAGGCTAAGTGTGGCACTTCCCAAAAGGCAGCCACACCTGCTGCTTGCTAAAGCACAAAGCCTGCACCCTGCATGGACTTCTTACCTGGCCTGGCTGTCCCAAGGCCTCACAGGTGCGAATGTTTGTTGAATTATTGCTTTATCTTACTGTCTGATTGCTGTTTTCATTTACTATCTGTTTGCTAAATAATTAAATGTTATTACTGGCTATTTTTAATTTTAATAAATATCCA
>NW_007095791.1:0-775 GCF_000164805.1 Carlito syrichta
CTTCACTGCTGTGTAATTGAGGCTTAAAGGGGCTAGATAATTTTCTGAGGATCATGCAGCTAGCAGATGAATGAAGGCTCAAACCATGGTGTTCTGTCTCCAGGTCCCAAGCTCTTTACAGCAAATGAGGATGCACCTTCCCCCCTGCCCCACTGACTTCTGAGGCCATCTTGCCAAGTGACCACAGCTCACCCATCCCCCAGAACCAGGCCTGCCCCTGTGGCTACCAACATCCACAGCAATGAGTAACAATTGGGCTCACAATGGAGAGCCATCTCAAACTTCCTTCTCTAGGCAACACAATTGTCATAGAGATGAGTGTAGAGAGGAGAAGTTGATCACCAGAGAAGCCTCTGTAGGGACAGAGGCTGTGCATACAGGAACTGAAGACCTTTCCCAGATACTCAGGATTCCCTCAAGAGTTCACAGAAAAACTCTGGTGATAAACACTTTGGACTGAGTCATGTGGATGGTTGAGCCCAGCTCTGCTGCCTCTATCACCTTAGATTAATTTTAACCTTCCTAAACTTCCAAAATGGTGAAGAAAAGATTAATGTCACAAGATATTTTTGAGCATCAGCTTAGATGGGTAAATAAAGTCCTTAGGATAGGACATCCGTAATGAAAGCTATCAATACTTGTAATTTGTGTAATAATATAGGGCCACTGCAATACTACATAATAAATATAAGAAAATTGTGTACCCCCAAAAAACATAGAGTAAGGAAACAAAATAGTTGCTTAAAGGAGCTTTGCAAATATTTGCTACTTTTCG
>NW_007095792.1:0-835 GCF_000164805.1 Carlito syrichta
GGTGGATGCTAGCAAGAGCCCACCTACAGTCATGTAATGTAAATGAATCATTTTCACTGCTTAAAATTCCAGTTGGAAAAAATCTATTAACTGAAAAAAATCTAAAGCATAGGAATTTATAGAGTTAACAACTTCCTTTCTAAAGTCACTTGAAGTCACTCTTAACTAGCTCAGAATCAGAATTCACAATTTCTAGACTGTCTTGGTCCAAGTTTTTGTAACCACAGAGTTGCAGAATACTTCCTAGCAGTGATTCTAGCAAGCACTGTCAGAGATCAGCATGTTTAATTTATGCTATGAATAGGAACGGTGGTCGTTTTAATAAAATGGCCTCCACAAATTCTTTAAAACATTTTTCATCTCTAAGTGTGTTCTATCTTCCCTCCCACAGAAATCTCAGTGGACTTGTGATGTCTCTAAAGATAGTTAAAACATGTGTCTTGCACCTGGCTATCTTGGAATGCTTATTCTTGGAATGGTTTTTCTTGGGTTCATGCTATTGGGACACAGTTGTTTGTAATGCTGTGGGAAGCCCAAGACACAAAGAGAGAATACATACTGGTGCTCCATTTTATACTTTGAGTGATTCCAGCCTAGATGCCAGACAAGTGAATGAAGACAACTCTAGATGATTCCAGCTGCTGAAGCTTCCCTCTCTGTGCCTTATCTCTGTCTGAGGCCTGATACTCAGAACCATTAGCATCACATGATGTTTGCTATTTTATGCCACAAAGTTTAGAGTAACTATTGTGCATCAATAGGTAACCAGAAAATAATCACTGAGATAGTTTTATATGCTAAATTAGTGTATTTAAAATTTTACATATATTTCATT
>NW_007095793.1:0-1493 GCF_000164805.1 Carlito syrichta
AAAAGGGTATCAAGCACATGCAGTACATTCATTGATTCCTTGAACAAAATATTTTTAGATGTCTAATCTGTGCATAGCACACACGTTTTTGAAGGAAAATGTTCAGATAACAGTTTACATAAATTAATCTGATTACTACTTAGATAAATAAAATGATTAGATGAGTATTTAGAAAATCAAGCATGTGATTTTTAAGTTTGCCAACCTCACAAATTCACAATACATTCTATGCTTTACATTTGTGTATTCCATGGGGGAAAGTTAGAGAAAGAGAAACCAGAGTGTCATGGTGCATTGTTTCTGGTGTCCTGATGGTTTAGTCACTTTGTGGCTCTTGACCTTACTGAGAGGATATTTTTTCACTAAACCTCCATCTTCCCATCTGAAAAATGCAGGTGATGCCTGTTGAGGTTGTCAGGAGGTGAAATGGAATTATAGTACCATGTTTGTCAAGTGATGGGCAGTCAACAAATGTTAATGCCCTCCATCAAAGGGCTGGGCTTTGTGAAGGCATGAGGTACCCACTAAGCATAATTGGTCCCATTTGACTGTTCCTTCCTTGTCAACATTGGCCCCTCAGGAGCAGTAACCACAAAGCTGACTTTCCCTTTGAACAGGAGTCAAAGATGAGAGTGTGTCCTTTCTTTGTCATGCTTGGAACTCAGGTACAAATTCATGGCTGATCTCTGCCACCTGGAGAGTTTTAGTCTGAAATCTTAGATGAGTCTGTGGCACCAAAGGGACAGTCACCTGTAAGATCTAATCTAGTCTGTTCTCTCCACAAAGAGAAAGCTGAAACAATGCAGCCAAAGTGCAAAGTCCAAGAACCCTCTGCGTTTCAGAGCTTGGGCTTTTCTCACCTATAAACCAGTGACTCTTTCTCATATCTGCTTGCCTTTCATTCTTTTGTAGCTTCAAGGGCTTTTATCTGATGTTTCACAGATTGTTATTAGCAAGGTAGTAATTCAGTGGTATCATCTGTTACCCACCAATCCCAGGATTTAAGCAGTGGATATGGCTGGCTGTTTAAATATCCACTTTCTCCCTACACTGCTCAGGAGAGGCTAACCACTGTAACAAGCAATCCCTACATTTTTGTGGCTTAGCATAATTGTCTATTTCTTGCTAATTGTCCCAGTCAGTGAGCAGCCTTCCAAGGGGTAATTTTAGGATCTAGGCACCTTCGGTGCTATGGTTCTGCCTTCCTCTAAGGCCTTGTAGTCCTCTTCCTTCAGCTGTAAGACAAGGAGAGTGAGGTCTTGCATATGGCAGAACAGCAACCCTTTTCATTCAGTGCATACCTGTCCCACTTCCAACACCATGACCACCACCACCTCTTTCATGTGGGTTTCTCCGGCTACCTGAGTCTTCTCTGCTCACATGTGTAGCAGGCCAGAAGTGCCCAGGAACTAATTCATAGCCATCATATGATGACTTATGAGGGCTAGCATATAACTACCTGCACTCAAGGGTCATTTGACCTCTAGGTGGGG
>NW_007095794.1:0-922 GCF_000164805.1 Carlito syrichta
CCCGTGGGTTCAGACCTGCCTGGACAACTTGGTGAGACCTCATCTCTATAATAAATCAAAAATTAGCCAGGCATGGTAGCATGTGCTTGTGTAGTTCCAGCTACCTGGAAGGCTGAGGCAGAAGGATCGCCAGAGCCCAGCAGGTCGAGGCTGCAGTGGCTGGGAGCGGCCACTGCACTCCAGTCTGGGTGACAGAGTGAGACTCCAACTAAAAAAAAAAAAAAGAAAATGCTATCTGATTAAGAGGTGCCTCTGACCACACTAGGAATGCCTCTATGTTGGAGTCTTTTCTTCTGAGACTGTCAGGAATGGGAAGAATTACATGGAAAGCAAATATCAAAAAAATGGTCTTGACATTGAGCTTTGCCATTGGACAGCGGTCTTGACTGTCTCCAGGCAATACCTGCACATCATTGGGCCAATATTTCTAGTGGCTGCTAAAGAATTTACCAAGGGTTCTCGCTAGTTATTGACATAAAAGCCTTATTCTTTTCCATTTTAATTGGGAGACATAATGCAGCGTGAGGAATGAAAGTTGGTTGCCTGAAGACAGTCGATTTCATGAATCCTTTTAGCAGATATATACCAAGGTGGACTTTGTATAAGTAACACTACAGAAAGAAAATAACAACTTCATGTTTTCTGCTGGTTGAGACCTGCCTTTTCCCTTAGGAAAGGTTGTTTCTGCCTTTTTTAGATTACAAACCAGTTAGTCATAGATGGTTTCTAAACCTGTATTCAATACTGACCCTGTTGCTGGTGTTCCATAATTAAAAATAACATTTCAGCCAGGCTCGGTGGCTCAGCGTGTAATCCCGTGATTTGGGAGGCTGAAGTGAGTGGGTTGCCTGAGCTCACGGGTTCGAGACCCGCCTGGGCAACTTGGCGAGACCTCATATCTACAATAAATCAAAAATTAGCC
>NW_007095795.1:0-1332 GCF_000164805.1 Carlito syrichta
CTGGTAGGCCAAGGTGAGAGGATTTTTTGAGCCCAGAAGTTCAAGACCAGCCTAGGCAACATAGCAAGACCTTGTCTCTACAAAAAAATAAAAAATTAGCCAAATGTAGTGGCACTCATCTGAGGTCCCAGTACCTCAGGAAACTGAGCCCAGGAGGTTGAGGCTGCAGTGAGCTGTGATCATGCCACTGTACTCTAGCCTGGGTGACAGAGTGAGACCCAAACACACATACATACACACAGAATAAGTGAAATTCTGACACATGCTCCAACATGGATGAACCTTGAGTCATATGTGAAATCAAAGAAGCCAGGCTCGGTGGCTCAGCCTGTAATCCCACATCTTGGGAGACTGAGGTGAGTGGATTGCCTGAGCCCATGGGTTCAAGACTTACCTGGGCAACTTGGTGAGACCTCATCTCTACAATAACTCAAAAAAATTAGCCGGGTGTGGTAGTGCACACCTGTAGTTCCAGTTACTTGGAAGGCTGAGGCAGAAGGGTCACCAGATCCCCAGCAGGTCAAGGCTGCAGTGGCCGGGAGCGGCCACTGCACTCCAGTCTGGGCGACAGAGTGAGACTCCAACTAAAAAAAAAAAAGAAGAAGAAAAAAAGAAATCAAAGAAGCCAAGCAAAAAGGATAAATATAGTCACTTATATGAGGTATTTAAAGGATCAAATTCATAGGGAACAATCAAAGTAGAGTGATGGCTACAAGGGATGCAGGAAAAGAACAGGAAGTTCATATTTAACAAGTATAGACTGACTTCCAGTTGGGAAAGATGAAGAAAGTTCTGGAGATTGATGGGGCAGAGGTTACACAACAATGTGGATGTAGTTAATGACACAGAACATTAAATTTAAAAATGGTCTAGTTAGCAAATATCACACATATGTAGTTACAAGGAAAGAAGATACGAGGTGCTGGCATGTTACAATATGGATAGACTTTGAAAACAGCATGCTCAGTGAAAGAAGCCAGACACCAAAGGCCACATACTGTGAAAACCCACTTATGTGGAACAGCAGAATAGGCAAATCCACAGAGAAAGAAGGTAGATTAGTGGTTGCCAAGAATGGGGGGGATGGGGAGCACTGAGTTTCCTCTGGAGGTCAGGAAAATGTTCTGGAACTAGATTGATGGCTGCACGACACTGCCAGTATACTGAATTCCACTGAATTATATACCTCTTACAAGTGGTAAAAATGACCGTGCCTTTGGGAGGCTGAGGTGAGTGAATTGCCTGAGCCTGCGGGTTCGAGACCTGCCTGGGAAACTTGGCGAGACCTCATCTCTGCAATAAATCAAAATGAGCCGGGTGTGGTAGCACACG
>NW_007095796.1:0-1093 GCF_000164805.1 Carlito syrichta
AGATTGTCTACATTTGCAGTAGATATTTTTATGTTATTATTAGCTTGACAAAAAGTAATATCAGTTGAAGTCCTCGCCTTCCAAAATTTTAAGTTATATAGGGCAACATTCTTTGCCTTATGGGCTTAAGATTTTACAAAGTGCTTACATTTTCTTATTAAATAAAGTCTCAGAAATTCTAGAATGCGTACACTTGCGTGGTTTGTGGAACACAGAGGCTCCCTCTCCCTACTCTGCTTTAAGATGGATGTCCGTCCTTGAAAAAGAAAACACTTAGGCACCCTAGGGGCTCCAGACCCACCACTTTTTATTTATTCCATTGACCTTCATGAAAACGTCCATGAGTTTGTTTGATTTTGACTTTCAGTTGAAGCCAAACGTATATGACTTTAGTTTTCTTCTTCTGCTCAGTATGTGTTGTTATGCTGAAATTATAAAGAAAAAATTGTGGTCCAATGAATCAAAGTAGACAAATGACCTCAGATCTTCCTTACATTTATTTTTGGGGGTATTCTAAGCAGCAGTACCTGTGGCTGTGGAAGTAGTAGTTTATTTATTTATTTATCAATAGCTGTGCCTAGCTATTGATACAAAGTATATATAAAGCACATAAACAGTCTTAGAAGACTCAAAGTGTTATTCACTTAAAGCTAAAGAGAATCTGACTGAAACATGCATATCTGACTTTAAAAATTTGAGTGCAGTATAGATGTTTGTGCTGACTCTCCTTGACTCCAGTAACTTCTGTAGCAATTCTCTGTTTTCAGAAGGATAAGCTATTAAGCATAGGGACAAGGATTACTAGTAAGAAAATAAATAAACCTGTTATAGGATTCCCAGTGATGTGAAAATATACTAAACTGATATTTATATTTTGTTCTTCTGAGAAAAGATTCTTGCAACTATTTTCACCATGTGAAGTATTCAAATAAAATATTATTTTATGCAGTAGGAACAAGATGATTAATACTTTTGACATAATAACATTACAGCTAGCTCAAATATTAGCTCAATTTTTCAATGTCAATATCAGAAGTTAATGAACACAATATATTTGCTACAATTCAACATCATCTTCTGTGTGTAAGATCAA
>NW_007095797.1:0-795 GCF_000164805.1 Carlito syrichta
ATTGCCTGAGACCGCGGGTTTGAGACCCGCCTGGGCAGGGGAGACCTCATCTCTACAATAAATCAAAAAATCAGCCGGGTGTGGTAGCGCATGCCTGTAATTCCGGCTACTGGGAAGGCTGAGGCGGAAGGATCGCCAGAGCCCAGCAGGTCGAGGCTGCGGTGGCCTGGAGTGGCCACTGCACTCCAGTCTAGGTGACAGAGTGAGACTCCAACTCAAAAAATAAAAAATAAAGAAACACTAATGAAACTTGTGACTTTTTAAACTTTTATCAAATATATGGTTGCAAATTATTTTTGCTTTGTTTTCCACTAAATTATTCAATGTTGGTGAGCACATGGAGAAAAGGAATTTTCATAAACCAATGGACTGTTATATGTCTGTTAGTATAAATTTGGGGGCACTCAATTGACCACAGTTATCAAAAGGCTTTAAACAAAGTAGGCCCTGTGTCCACGAATTTCATTTTCAGAGATCCATCCTAAGGAACTAATTGAAGCCTTAGACAAAGATTGAAGTGCATGGCCTCCAACAACATCATTAATTCAAACAATGGAAAAAATCCCAAACCGACTCAGTGCCAAGAATGGGGAGATCATTAAATAGATTGCTTCTCAGCCGGGCTCGGTGGCTCAGCCTGTAATCCCGCGCCTTTGGGAGACTGAGGTGAGTGGATTGCCTGAGTCCGTGGGTTTGAGACCCGCCTGGGCAGGCGAGACCTCATTTCTACAAATATCAAAAAATCAGTCGGGCATGATAGCGCATGCGTGTAATTCTGGCTACTCGGAAGGCTGA
>NW_007095798.1:0-773 GCF_000164805.1 Carlito syrichta
TGGTTTTCTGCTCACCGTCCATTAAGACACTGCTTTGGAATACACCCAACAATTTCTTAAGACCATGATCACCACCATCAAATACATCAACTCTAACATTTGTCAAGTATATAGTACCCAACACAGCCCAAAAGTTGATAGTTAGGAGCTTTATCTTAGTCTTCAGACTTTCTTACTGACTACCACCTTTTACTTTAACTGCTAGTTTAGTTTTTCACGAGGCTTTGACAGTCCTTTAAAATTTTTACTGGCATTTGCTCCATTTTCTAGACAAAGAGTTTACAGGGTCTTAAAAATGACCTACCCATAAACCACATCTTTTTCTGTAAAATGGTAACCAGAAAAAGTACAGTCACACTGATAATCTCCAAAAAAAACAATGGCAGAAGTCCTGGATCCTGCCACATTGTAACAGAAATACTAGAAACAGCAACACTGTGAAGCAATGAGTTTTCACAAAAAGAATCGTCAGTAGGGCATGATATGGATTGCTATATGATACAGGGTTTATGTGAACAGATCACATTTGATGTCATTATAATTTGATATTTATCACATGACATTCTAACCAGAGAAAGATTATTTTTCCCTGAAATATTTAATGCACAGAAAATATTAACACTACATCGCATTCTGTGTATTCAAAACTGTCACCATAAAAGGCACCAATAATTTCCATATGTAAAATAATTCATTATATAGAATCGCTGTGACTTCTGTGTACCTAGTGGGAACTGCTGGCTGTCTACATGCATCCAGTTCCTCCTTCCAAT
>NW_007095799.1:0-1553 GCF_000164805.1 Carlito syrichta
CTGGCACACTTTTCTGAGCTTCAGAGACTTACATGTGATTTATGGAAAAGATGTAAATAAGTGAACTGATTAAGCAATATCAAATGATGATAAAAGTCAAATAAGTGAAATAACATGGCAAAACTCCAATGTTAAAATGCACCCTTCTAAAATAAGTGATCTCAAAATTAAGAAAACAGCAAATGGGTATAAATGTGGAAAATTGACTTCTTCTGTCCCTCACATTGTCCAATCAGTTCTTTATTGCCCCCATCTGTGGCTTCTGGCATCTACTCTGTTAGCTTCATTGTGATGGACATGCATGTGATTTAGAAAAAATAATGCTTTGTTGCAATGAGATTCCTGCAATAATTAGTTGAGCAAACAATGACAAATGAATGGCTTAAAAGGAAAGACTGAGCCAGGATCAGTGGCTCAGGCTGTAATCCCGCACCTTGGGAGGTTGAGGTGAGTGGATTGCCTGAGTCCACGAGTTCGAGACCTGCCTGGGCAACTTGGTGAGACATCATCTCTACAATAAATAAAAAAATTAGCCAGGTGTGGTAGCACGCACCTGTAGTTCCAGTTACTTGGAAGGCTGAGGCAGAGGATCACCGGAGCCCAGCAGGTCGAGGCTGCGGTGGCCGGGAGCAGCCACTACACTCCAGTCTGGGCGACAGAGTGAGACTCCAACTAAAAAAAAAAAAAAAATAGAACTTATAAAACTCCTAGCCCCCGCCTTTGGGAGGCTGAAGTGAATGGATTGCCTGAGCCCGTGGGGTCAAGACCCACCTGGGCAGCGAGACCTCATCTCTACATAAATCAAAAGATCAGCCAGGCATATGCCTGTAATTCCAGCTACTTGCGCATGCTTGTAATTCCAGCTACTTGGAAGCCTGAGGCTAAAGGATCGCCAGAGCCCAGCAGGTCGAGGCTGCAGTGACGGGGAGTGACCACTGCACTCCAGTCTGGACAACAGAGTGAGACTCCAACTCAAAAAAAAATTACAAATAAAACTCTTAGCACAGTACCTGGCATTCTAGAACACTTGCCTGTTAATGTTATCTTGCCCCGAGTTCCACAAAAGTGCTTTTTTCCCTCAAGCAGGAGGAATAGATTTTGACTAAAAAGGATGAGGTTGGGGTGGGGTTAGGAAAAGCTGCTGAGGGCCCTTTGGAAGAGAGAAAAGTCTAGGGAGTAGGTGGGTCACCAGGAGGCAACTCCTAGATCTGGGGGCTTTACATGCCTGCTCTGGAAGGGCGAGAAGGGGCATGTTAGGTCCCGATAGCTGCCACTGCCACGTTGGCTTCAGCCCCTTTGCATACAGGCTTTGTGTAGCTCTGACAGGACACCACGTCTTTCCTTACCTGGCTCCTTCCCATCGATGTGTTTTTCACCAAAAGCATGAGCTCAGCTTTCCCCAGGTTTAATGGCTCCTCTCTGGCTTGCTCTTCAGGCTTGGAGACTCCCAGCATTGCTACCCTGCACCCCTAGGAGCTGCATCACCACTTGGTGACTCCTGCTCACAGCCCCTGACAGAATCCCCCCCTGAAAATTCTTCCCAAGTGCCCCCA
>NW_007095800.1:0-1391 GCF_000164805.1 Carlito syrichta
AATACATTTTAGGCACTTCTGGAAGTCTTATGGTGTATGAGTTTGGACATACAGTTTCTGCAGATAAGCTTGTTATTTTTCTCCCTAATTACTATTTTTCTTCTATAATACTGAAAAAGCATTGCTTGTAAGGGATTTCTAAAATGAATCTTTTTCCCACAATTATTTATTCACTAACTCATTTTTCATTATGACATGTCAGTTTCCTATATATAATCTCTAAAAGTTAAGATTTTAATCCTAAAATAGTAGGTCATATTCCTAAAAGAAAGGGATGTTATAAAATATCATCAGCTATTATCTGACATGCTTCTGTCTAAAATTCCAGGCTTACTTTAACTGAACACATTTTTAAAATTTAAAATCAGAACACCTTCTAAAGAACAAAATGACTGTTCACTATTCACCTCATATATTTAATTATGCATAAAACCTTCTAAGTTAGCAAATCGTCAACACACATCATCCTTTCTTGCACACAGTAGGAAACTCTTAATCAGGCTAAAAGTAAATTTGATATTGACTGAGTCCAAATTTTCTTATACTTAGTCACCAGAGGCACAATATAATCCATGTATTGGGTTCTTTAAGCCAATATGTCCTAAAATTTCTTAGAATTGACTTGTGCCTAGTAGACAAAAATATTAAATAAGGCTTAATCATTTTAAAATACTGTGTGCATAATACGGTTTTTAGGTGGTTAGAGGATTCATTGATTTTTGAACTTTCCTTCAAGGCACTCTAGAAATGGAGATAACTTACCAACTAAGTGATACACTTTGAAAAAAAAAATACAAGATTCCTAGAAACCCATGTATGTTTTTTTAGAATGTTGACATTCCCTTAACAAGCTTATACATTAGCCTTCTTGAAAAGTTACTTGTTTTGATTTTGGGAGTAATTATCATATATACCTGAGCATTTATATATAGCAGAAGGTAAAATATATGCCATTACTGTAGCTTGCAAATATCTATAGCTTTTACTCTAATGGTTTATGCTATCCCTCTCTGCTGTATTCCCAATGCCACTAGCCAAGACCAAATAGTGTTCCATTAACTCAGCTGATTAAGCTCTACTGTCTAATTTTTTTGCTATAGTATTTCATCACATAATCCATCCTTTGCTTGATTCATGAAAACTCAAATTTGAACACGTCGCCTCTTCCATGGCTCTGCATCACATAGAGAATAAATATGAAATTTTCCAATTAAAAGATCTTTACAATCTGTCATCAGGCTACCTTTTCTAGGGTCTGTGTTGGCCACTGTTCTCTTCCACTTTCCTGGATAGTTTAATTCCTAGCTGCTATGAATTAAGTCCAGGACACACTTTTCACACTGCTCCATCACATTTTTGTATAAGAATAGCAGCCTGTGCTCAGATGCGGA
>NW_007095801.1:0-888 GCF_000164805.1 Carlito syrichta
AAAAAAATTACAAGCATACTAAAAGGCAAAAAGAAACCCTCCAAAACCTGAAGAGACAGAGCAAACATTAGACCCAGATTTAGCTATGGCAGAGGTGTTGCAATACCCAGACTGAGAATTTAAAACAATTATGTCAAAGCAAGATATACAAAAACATTGAGATAGTTCTGAAAGATGTAACACACTTGTATGAGAAATCTAAGAAGGAGAGCAAAGAGGGTAAAAAACAAATGTTTTTAAAATAATGACTGAATGATTTTCTCAAATTAACGTCAGGCACAAAACCACAGATCCAGGAGGCTCAAAGAACACCAAACAGCATAAATGCCAAAACAAAGCAAAACCACTATACCCAGTCCTATCATATTCACATTACAGAAACTAGAGTTAAAATAAACAAGTCTGAAAGAAACCAGAAGGAACAGAAACACTGATATAAAAGTCAAGATAGCAATTACATCTAATTTCTCTTCTGAAATCACATAAGTAAGAAGGAGCTAAGTAAAACATTTAAAGTTTTCAGAAAGAAAACAAAAGAAGGAAACAAAAAACCTGCCAACCAAAGTTTTGTACCTTACAAAATTATTCTTTATTTAAAAAAAATAGTATTACCTGTAGACTTGTCCTTCAAAAAATGTTAAAGAAAAATTATTTTTTTTTTTGAGTCAGAGTCTTACTCTGTCACCCATGCTGGAGTACAATGGCATGTTCACAGCCACTGCAGTCTTGACCTGCTTGGCTCAAGCAATAAAGAGAAAGAAAATAAAATGGGTCAGAACTTAGATCTGTAAACAGAAAGGAAGAGCATTAGAGAAAGTATAATTGATGTATGATAAACATTTATTTTTCTTATTGTTAATTGATCTAAGAGATAAAATTTGTTCAAAT
>NW_007095802.1:0-745 GCF_000164805.1 Carlito syrichta
TGCTCTTGCTTTCAGCTGGCCTGTTACCTGTGCAAAGTGTCCAGATGCCCTGTGCGTTGGGTCGCCTCCAGTTCAGATATAGATACAATAAAGAGTCATAAGACCAAACTTAAAATGCTTCCTACAAGCCGGACTTGGTGGCTCAGCCTGTAATCCGTGCTTTGGGAGGATGAGGTGAGTAGATTGCCTGAGCCCGCAGGTTCAAGAACCGCCTGGGCAACTTGGCGAGACCTCTTCTCTACAACAAATCCAAAAATTAGCCGGGTGTGGTAGCGCACGCCTGTAATTCCAGCTACTTGGAAGGCTGAGGCAGAAGGATCGCTGGAGCCCAGCAGATCAAGGCTGCGGTGGCCGGGAGTGGCTGCTGCACTCCAGTCTGGGCGACAGAGTGAGACTCCAACTCAAAAGAAAAAAAATGCTTACTACAACAAAACCTCCAAGTATCTAGCATGACACCTTGCACCTGGAGGGGGAGGACTCAATAAGAATTTCTAATGTATTGCTATATGGGAGATACAATTCTAAAGGCAGGAGGTAGGGAAAAGAAATTGATTGAGTGATTTGAGAGACAGTGAATTTGTTTCCTATGGCTGCTGTAACACAATGCCACAAACTAGGGGGACTTTCAGCAATAAAATGTCTTTTCTCATAGTTATGGAGGCCAGAAGTCTGAAACCAGTATCAAGGTATCAGGCTGTGCTCTCTCTGGAGACTCTAAGGAGATGATCTTCTCTCTCCTCTTTCA
>NW_007095803.1:0-1036 GCF_000164805.1 Carlito syrichta
CAGTCAACAATAGAGCACATATAAATCAGTGGTCCCATAAGATTATAATAGAGCTGAAAAATTTCTATTGCTTAATGAATCACAGACTCTTTTTAATTATAAAAATGTGGGGGACAATTCAGGGTTGGGTATACAAACGTTGATTATGCAGGTACCCTTGTTGATGAGGCATGCTGCTCCCTCCCCTAGCAGTTTCCCTTAACTGCCAATCCCACCCTCCTCCCCTGACAGTTTCCCACTACTGCCAATCCCTTTTCTATAGTATTATAATTGTTCAAGGACTGCTTATGAGTGAGAATATATGGTACTCTGTGACATTTTAACATTGTAGCACACACGTATTTGTGGTGATGTTGTAAACACATCTATTGTGTTGCAGCCATAAAAAAAGCATAGCAATTATCAACAACTCAAAAAATAACAGCTGCTGGAGAGGGTGTGGTGAAAAGGGAACACTTCTACACTGTTGGTGGGAGTGTAAACTAGTGCAACCTCTGTGGAAAGCAGTGTGGCGATTCCTAAAAGCTCTAAAAACTGACCTTCCATATGACCCTGCAATCCCCCTACTGGGAATATACCCTGAAGAACACAAATCACTCTATAAAAAAGATACCTGCACACGTATGTTTATCGCAGCATTGTTCACAATAGCAAGAACCTGGAAACAACCATGCTGCCCATCAAAAGAGGACTGGATTAAAAAAATGTGGTACATATACACGATGGAATACTACGCAGCCATAAAAAAGAACAAAATCATGAATTTCGCTGCAACCTGGATGGAACTAGAGTCTATAATACTGAGTGACCTCTCACAAAAACAAAAATCCGAATATCACATGTTCTCACTCATATAATGGACCTTGAACATCCAATGCAATACTATGAGAAAATGACGGATGGTACTGGGAAACTACGGGGGGGAGGGGGATGGGATTAACAGTAGCAAATATCTGTCGGGGGATGGGAAAACACTTCTTATCTACAGGGTGCCTGAATGAAACGTCATTGTACACCTACCCTTAACTGTACCCCG
>NW_007095804.1:0-1509 GCF_000164805.1 Carlito syrichta
CGTGAGCTCTGGTGACCTCCTCCTTAACCTTTGTTCCTCATCAGCAGAATTGGCAAGCAACCTGGCTCTACTATGACACAGGTGCTCTTGGAGAAATGGAGTGGTTTTCTTTCATCTTGGTGGAACTGCCCCTTTCACTTATGTGTGGAAGCAAAGCAGTCTCATTAGTTGAGAGTTGGTATTCTCCCCTCAGTCCTCAGATGAGCAGCGCCACCACCACCACATTGCACAGAGGTGCTCTGCCTCCTAGTTTCAATCCTGCTTTGTGGGAAGGGCTATCACAGTGATGATGGGCTCTTGAGATCAAGCTGCATCTGTAACCCTGACCTAGGGCTGTAACATATGTTGACACCAGGAAAATATTTCCAAAGTGGGTGTGCTGCACCTGCTGGAATCTGGAGAGGCAGGGAGGCAGAACAGCTCATGCAATACAGACCACCCCCAAAGTGATCTTCCCACTGAAAGTCTTAATAGGGAGCTAGGGGGGCATTGAGTTCAGCGGTCCACAGGACCTGGGATTCTGTGGTCTTCATGTGAATCACTGCTGGTGCCTCTGTCCTAATTCATCAGAGCACTCCAGAACCTTGCTGATGTAGAAGCAGTGCAGGTAGAAGGCCTGGGCTGTCTCTCACTGACTGGGGCTGCAGAGGCTTGGGGTGGTACATAAAGAAGAAAAGTTGTCACTTTCACTCAGACCTTCCTTCTCCATGAGTGCTCTCCTGGACCCCTTCTAGCAGTGTCCAGGGCTTGGACGAGAATACAGCCCCATAGGACTGTCCAGTAAACCTCAGCTTGGATTTTCAGTTAAACCCTTAAAGTTCTATGACTACTTTTCCATATACGTTTCTTTGCTGAGAGTGGCAAATATGCATTGTTTTCAGTAGGCCATCACGTTCCTCCCACTTCCAGACATCTTTCTCATGCAATGATTTCTTTCATTTTGAATTGCTGACCAGTACTGAAATTGCTGGATTGAGTGGCATTTCTATTTTTTATATGGGGAAATCCCCATACTGTTTTCCACAGAGGTTGAAGTGACCTATATCACCAGTAGTGTATAAGCATTCACATCTCTCTGAATTCTCACCAACATCTATTTTGTATTACTTTTTAATTTTTGCCATTCTGAAAGGTGTGAGATGATATCTTATTGTGGTTTTAATTTGAATTTCTTTGATAATTAGGAATATGAGCAAATAAAACATATTTTTTAACAATTTGTATGTAAAGATATTAAAGGAATTCAAATGAAATGAGAATATAAATAAAATAGATTTTTAAACACTATAAAAATGCTAGTGATGAAAATAAAATAACTGAAATGAAATTTCTCTGGATATGATTAATAAATAGCAGAATATAATACTGCAGAAGAAAATACTCATGATTACGAAGATATAGCAATATGATCTACTTAAAATAAAACATAGAGAACCAGAATAAGACTGTATGGGGGTAACAAACAGTCAACTGTGAAAAATTATTAAATTTCTTTCATATGAATAATAA
>NW_007095805.1:0-783 GCF_000164805.1 Carlito syrichta
CCCGACTAATTTTTTTTTTATTTATTGTAGAGATGAAGTCTCGCCTGCCCAGGCGGGTCTCGAACCCGCGGGCTCAGGCAATCCACTCACCTCAGCCTCCCAAAGGCACGGGATTACAAGCTGAGCCACCGAGCCTGGCTTAAAAATCTGCATTTTAGGTCCATTATTAATCTATATCATCTCCCTCACCCATATATAGTCTGAATTAAGATAAATGACAGTGAAAATGGATGTAAGGGTAATATTTAAAGACAAAGATTTAAAGAATCAAAGAAAAGAGACAAAGACATTAACGATGAACAGGAAGTGTGCAACTTGAACCACTGTGAATCTGGTGGTGGATTTACTGACAGATTAAAGAAAGAAGAAGACTTGCAGGGAGCAGGACTTGGGAAAGAGATGAGGCATTCAGTTTTAATCTTGTGGGTCTTATTGCTGCTATGAAAATGCAAATGGCAATATAAATGTTTACACTACAGGAGAAGAGACCATATATACCATCTCATCACGCTGTAACAGCTAAGGTTCCAATATGGGAACTGGACTTTGTAAATTAAAAGTTCCTCCCTGTGGAATTGAAAATTAAGCATTGGATATAAAGAAAGCAGATTACAATATATTCATAATTCACTGGCAGCAATGTGCACTGTGTCACAGCAGTGACAGTTATTGGTGGTATTGTTGTCCTCAGCAATATCCCAATAGACTATTCTGGTAGCACAACCTTGTCTGTTTATTTTTGTTGCCTAATTTGCATAGGTAGGTGGCTATTTTTTAAGCTTG
>NW_007095806.1:0-935 GCF_000164805.1 Carlito syrichta
TCAAAGCCATCTACGAGAAACCCACAGTGAGCATACTCCTAAATGGACAAAAATTAGAACCATTTCCCCTGAAAACTGGAACAAGACAAGGATGCCCACTCTCACCCCTCCTGTTCAACATAGCATTGGAAGTCCTGGCTCGAGCAATCAGAGAGGAGAAGGCAATCAGGGGTATCCAAATAGGAAAAGAGGAAGTCAAGTTATCTCTCTTTGCAGACGACATGATTGTATACCTTGAAAACCCAAGAGAATCTGTCAAAAACCTGCTTACACTGATAAAGACCTTTGGCAAAGTCTCAGGATACAAAATAAATGTACAAAAGACAATCGCATTTCTCTACACCAATAATAAACAAACAGAAACCCAAATAAAAAACACAATTCCATTCACAATAGCCACAAAAAACTGGAAATACCTTGGCATCTTCCTAACCAGAGATGTGAAAGACCTTTACAAAGAAAACTACAAAACACTGCTCAAAGAAATCAAAGTTGACACAAACAAGTTGAAAAATATCCCATGCTCATGGATCGGAAGAATCAACATTGTGAAGATGTCCATCTTACCTAAAGAATCTACAAATTCAATGCAATACCCATCAAATTACCAGCAACATTCTTCTCAGACCTAGAAAAAACAACACAGGAATTCATATGGAAACACAAACGTCCAAGAATAGCCAGAACAATCCTCAGCAAAAAAAACAAAGCAGGTAGTATCACACTACCAGACTTCAAACTTTACTATAAGGCTACAATCATCAAAACAGTTTGGCATTGATATAGGAACAGGCATATAGATCAATGGAATAGAATTGAGATCCCAGAAGCAAACCTCAATTTCTCAACCAACTCATCTTTGACAAAGCCTCCACCACCTACCACTGGGGGAGAGGAGAACCTATTCAGTAAATGTGCTGGGAAAACTAGCTGAC
>NW_007095806.1:1100-5020 GCF_000164805.1 Carlito syrichta
TCTTCTGCATGTGGTCAACCAGTTTTCCCAGCACCATTTACTGAATAGGTTCTCTTCTCTAGGTCTGACAAAGGCTTAACATCCTGGATCTACAAGGAACTGAAACGTACTGAAAAGAAAAAAACAAACAACCCCATTATAAAATGGGCAAAAGATATGAACAGACACTTCACAAAGGAAGACATCCGAGCAGCCAACAAACACATGAAGAAATGTTCAACCTCACTAATCATCAGGGAGATGCAAATCAAAACCACACTGAGATATCACCTAACCCCAGTCAGAATGGCAATCATCAACAACTCAAATAATAACAGCTGCTGGAGAGGGTGTGGTGAAAAGGGAACACTTCTACACTGTTGGTGGGAGTGTAAACTAGTGCAACCTCTGTGGAAAGCAGTGTGGCAATTCTTAAAAGCTCTAAATACCAACCTCCCATATGACCCCGCAATCCCCCTACTGGGAATATATCCCGAAGAACACAAATCACTCTATCAAAAAGATACCTGCACACGCATGTTTATCGCAGCATTGTTCACAATAGCAAGAACCTGGAAACAGCCATGCTGCCCATCAAAAGAGGACTGGATTAAAAAAATGTGGTACATATACACGATGGAATACTACGCAGTCATAAAAAAGAACACAATCATGAATTTCGCAGCAACCTGGATGGAACTAGAGTCTATAATACTGAGTGACCTCTCACAGAAACAAAGATCCGAGTATCACATGTTCTCACTCATATAATGGACCTTAAACATCCAATGCAATACTATACGAAAATGACTGACCGTACTGGAAAACTATGGTGGGGGGAGGGAGATGGGATTAACAGTAGCAAATATCTGTCTGGGAACGGGGAAACACCCCATATCAACAGGGTGCCTGAATGAAATGCAATTGTATACCTAACCCTTAACTGTACCCCACAACTTCATAATAAAAAACAAAACAAAACAAAACAAAAAAAACCAAACAAACAAAAAAAAGAATTCTTACTAAGGTTATTCAAGATAGCTCCCTATTTCACTCTTAATTGAATATAATCCCCACAGTTTTGAAAGCTTATTTGAGAATTGATTTAAAGCTCTACCACCACTTTTTTTAAAAGTAACTGTTTTCATCTTCAAAATTGTGTGAACCCTTCAGTTTTTATGTGTTCTCTTGTCAATCACTCTTCAAAGAAAGAGAACAGGTACTCTCCCCATTTGCTATTTTAAAACTTCAGGCTGGGTCACATGTGGTGGCTCACGCCTATAATCCCAGCACTTTGGGAGGCCAAGGTGAGAGGACTGCCTGATCCCGTGGGTTTGAGACCAGCCTGGACAACTTGGCCAGAACTCATCTCTACAATAAAAAAAAAATTAGCCAGGCATGGTGGCACGTGCCTGTACTTCCAGCTACTTCCAAGGCTGAGATGGAAGGATCGCCTGAGCCCAACAGGTTGTGGCTGTGGTGACCGGGAGCGTGCCACTGCCCTCCAGCCTGGGTGACAGAGTGAGATTCCAACTCAAAACAAAACAAAACAAAATGAAAACAAAAACAAAAGTTCAGGTTGATTTCTAAGATTTTTGATTCTTTGAAGAAGCTTGTGTATGAAAAAACTAAAGAAACTCAGAAGAGGCTTGGAGAGAAGCTTTGATTTTCACAGTCCTCTCCCTCAAATGCCTGGAATCCTAATCACATTTCCCTAAGCCAATTTGAATTGATAAAGAAAATTTAAAAAGAGTTATTTGTTAATGTATTACCTATGTTGAGACTTCCTAGAGTCCTAGGGAACCTTCCCTCAATTCTAGAAAGAAACCTAGATAAAAAGTATTCAATTTTACAAATATTTAAGCTCTTAAGCATTTGATGAAAATAGAAGGAGAGCCAACTGTTAAAAACAAAGTCTCCAGTGTTAACTTATTTGAAACAGCTCGGATGTGGAGCCTGAAAGCAGGAAAGCAAGACTAAAAAGAAAACAAAACAACAAAATACTCAACACAGTAGGTGGAAAGGAGAAAAATGGCATGTTGTCATGGTAACAAGATAAAGCCCAGGCTCCTGCCAAACAGAAAGAGGAAACCTGTTTTTGTTAACAGGTCCCTTCTAGCCTTTCTCTGGGTTTAGAGTAATCATTTTAATGCCTGGATGCACATGTGTGCACATACGCACATATATTGTTTAGGTCAAAAAGTCAGTTTAACCATCTGAAGCTCAAATCTTTCTCCAGTAAGATCACATATTTGGGTACTAGAAAAAGGAAAGGTAGATGGAGATGGGTATTATTAGTAAGTTAGATTTAATGTAAACATTAAATTTATGTAGAGAAATTCCAAATTTTATATCACCACCATCTCAACGGCATCAGAAAATGGGGCACTGTAGGACAAAAGAATTGACCAATTTGTACAAACTGATGAACTAGACAATCTTAAGAGACTGGGATAATAGCAGCCACATTCAGGCAAAATAAGATCAGAAATGTACATATTCACTAGGTATTTGCTTAATGCCTTGCATGAAAGTAAAGAAAATATAAAAATAATAAAGAACAGCTTTTCTTTCTCAAAACATTTAAGATTGGTTTGGGGTAATACACTTAGGAGGAGGTTATTTTATTTTAATAGTTACATGTTTATTTTACTGTATATTAGAAAAACATATAACACGTTGTAGTGAGCTGAATAGTGCCCTGGCCAAAGATTTGTCCACATCTCAATCCCCAGAATCCATTAATGTTATTATATTTGATCACATCAAACCCAGAATACTCCAGATAGCTCAGGACAAAACTAATGTAGGCTTTATTTATTTATTAGCTTATCTAATTTTAAAAAGTAATAGTATTGATGGCAAGAATTTGGCAAAAATTGTAAAAGTGGTAAATAAATAACTGAAGCTTGGAGACAATAATTATCACTGGGAAAACAAGAGATAGTTACACGGAGCAGTTGACAATACAAAACAGGAAATGTGCAGAGCCATATGAATAACTGATACAGATAATTTAGTGTTCCAGGAGCACTACTTCACTAGAGATTTGTGAGTTGGGATTGTAAGTGAAAGTTTTAAGGAAGAGATAAAATTGGAATTTGAGCCCTAAAAAAACTGGGGAGTTTGGTGAGTTAGACAGGCTGATTAAGGCACAGCCCTGGTAGAAAAAACAGTGTGGGAAAAGGTGGAACAGAGAAGTTTTTAAAAATGTATTAATCAATTAGATAGTATTATGAGGATAGTCTTCATATTCTTAGGTGTGACAGTGTTGATGTAGTAATGCAGTAGAATGCCATTATTTATAGTTGATGCATGCTGAATTATTTAGGGGTAAAGTTTCTTGATGCAACTTATTTTCAATAATAAGGAGAGGGCGAGGGGGGAGAGAGAGAGAGAGAGAGGGAAAGAGAGAGAGAGCGGAGAGAGAATGAGAATACGTGAAATATGTACCAAAAAGTTAACTACATTAAATGATGGTGGGGAGAGACATGTATGATACAACAAGAAGCCTATAGCTGCTGATACATTCAGACCAAGAAATTCCACTTCTAGGAAATAATCAGAAACTAGAAAAAAAGGGCAGGTAACAACCAAGTACTCATTCATTGTATAGTAAATTGATATAAAAATTCAGAGAAGAGCCTGGCTCGGTGGCTCAGCCTGTAATCCCGCGCCTTTGGGAGGCTGAAGTGAGTGGATTGCCTGAACCCATGGGTTCGAGACCCGCCTGGGCAGCGAGACCTCCTCTGTACAATAAATCAAAAAATCAGCCGGGCATGGTAGCACACGCCTGTAATTCCGGCTACTTGGAAGGCTGAGGCGGAAGGATCGCTGGAGACCAGCAGGTCAAGGCTGTGGTGGCCGGGAGCGGCCACTGCACTTCAGTCTGGGCGACAGAGTGAGACTCCAACTCAAAAAAAAAAAAAAAAATTCAGAGA
>NW_007095806.1:5224-21843 GCF_000164805.1 Carlito syrichta
CTCTCCCCCCCCCCCAAGGTTTTGTTCCCTGAGACATTGCCAGTGTTCTGTGGTTATGTACCATAAGCAACCTAGTTTTACTAAAAGCAAATCACCCTGAAAATGACAAGAAATAAAAAATGTGCTTAGATCACTTACTATCCAGATGTTTCTACATCTTAAACCAATTTCAAAGTGATTTCAATGCTGGAACTTAAGTATACTTAAATAGTGCACAGAAAAATACTTCAGGAATTATATTTAAGTGTACTGAGATTTCAAAATAAGGTAGCTTGCATGCTTGACAACATATTACTAAGTATTTTATATTACAAGTACAATAGATTGTTATCTGACACTACATATGCTCAGTTTCCTCTTGGTATTAACTATGATTAAGCTCCAGCAACCAGCAAATGTTTTGCAACAATTAGCAATTTGATGTGCTAATAGTTCCTAAATATCAACAGCTACAAGTAAGGTAAAGGAGACATTAAATTTGTTTCAATATCATTAAAACAGTACAAAGTAACTTAAACAAATTCGGTAACACTATGATTCAAATACTTAATGATTGAAAATGATTTTTAAACATGACTTCTAAATGTAACTCAGATACTTTATCTGGGGAATTAAGTGAAGAAACTGATAAGTGTTTTATACATAGCACTCTACTCCAAAATACCCTTTAAGCTATCAAAAATTTAAAAAGATATGGAAGGTCACTACATAATGATAAAAGGTTTAATCCATTAACAAGAAATATCTATCCTAAACATATATCCACCCAACATAGGAGCACCAACTTTCAAAAAGCAGCTTCTAGGTAATAAAAAAAGATACTGACTCTAGCACTATCATAGCTGGGGACTTAAACCCCCCACTAACAACTCTAGACAGATGACCAAGACAAAAAGTCAACAAGGAGATCCAGGGCCTCAACATGATGCTTAACCAAATGGACTTAATGGATGCCTACAGAACACTTTACCCAATACCCACAGAATATACATTCTACTCATCAGCATATGAAACTTACTCTAAGATCGACCACATTCTTGGCCATAAATTAAGTATAAATAATTCCATAAGACTGAAATTCTGCCATGTATCTTCTCAGACCACAGTGGAATAAAAATAAATATCAACACCAACAAAGTTCCTCTAAAACCCACAAACACATGGACAATAAACAGCATGATGCTAAACAACTCCTAGGTCAACACAGAAATAAAAATAGAGATTAAAAGATACCTGGAAACAAGTGAAAATGAAGAAACATCTTACCAAAATCTCTGGGATGCCAATAAGCAGTATTAAGAGGGGAATTCATATTTCTATGAACACACATGAAGAAAATGGAAAGATCCCATGTTAACAGCCTAAAAAATCATCTAAGGAAGCTGGAAAAGCAAGTCCACCAAAACCCTAACTTCCACAGAAAAATCCAGATCACCAAAATAAAAGCCCAAATTCGAGACATAGAAGACAAAAATATAATACAAAAAAACAATGAAATCAAAAGCTGGCTTTTTGAAAGGATAAACAAGATTGATGGACCCCTAGCTAGACTGTTTCCACCTGTATGGAAACAAATTCAAAAATCTAAATGAAACAGAGGACTTTCTGACATCACACAACCTCCCTAGGCTGAAACAAGAAAAAACCAAGACCCTAAAAAGACCAATAACATCCCAGGAAATCAACGATGTCATTAAAAAACTACCTACAAAAAAAAAAGCAGTGGACCAGATAACTTTCCAGCAGAATTCTACAAAATATACAAGGAGGAGCTGTTACCAATCCTATTGAAAGTATTCCAGGCAATCGAGAAAGATGGAACCCTCCCCAAATCATCTTATGAAGTTAACATCATATTGATACCCAAACCAGATAAAGATCCAACAAAGAAAGGAACTACAGGTCAATATCCTTGATGAACATAGATGCTAAAATTCTCAACAAGATTCTAGCAAACTGGATCCAACAAATCTCAAAAATCATCCACAAGTCAGGCTCGGTGGCTCAGCCTGTAATCCCGCACTTTGGGAGGCTGAGGTGAGTGGATTGCCTGAGCCCATGGGTTCGAGACCCACCTGGGCAAGTTGGCGAGACCTCATCTCTACAATAAATCAAAAAATTAGCTGGGCGTGGTAGCGCATGCCTGTAGTTCCAGCTACTTGGAAGGTTGAGGTGGAAGGATAGCTGGAGCCCAGCAGGTTGAGGCTGCAGTGGCCAGAAGCGGCCACTGCACTCCAGTCTGGGCGACAGAGTGAAACTCCAACTAAAAAAAACAAAAATCATCCACCATGACTAAGTAGGCTTCATCCCCGGGATGAAGGGCTGGTTCAACAGATGTAAAGACAAAAACCACATGACTATATCATTAGACACAGAAAGAAATTTTGATAAAACCCAGATCCCTTTCTTGATAAAAACCTTCAAACATCTAGTAATATATCTCAAAATAGAGCCATCTATGAGAAACCCACAGCCAACATACTGCTAAACAGGCAGAAATTGGAAGCATTTCCCATGTAAATTGGAACTAGACAAGGATGCCTACTCTCACCCTTTCTGTTCAAGATAGTATCAGTCTGTAATCCCGCGCCTTTGGGAGGCTGAGGTGAGTGGATTGCCTGAGCCCGCGGGTTCGAGACCCGCCTGGACAGCGAGACCTCATCTCTACGATAAATCAAAAAATCAGCTGGGCGTGGTAGCGCATGCCTGTAATTCCGGCTACTTGGAAGGCTGAGGCGGAAGGATTGCTGGAGCCCAGCAGGTCGAGGCTGCGGTGGCCGGAAGCGGCCACTGCACTCCAGTCTGGGCGACAGAGTGAGACTCCAACTCAAAAAACAAACAACCAAACAAGATAGTATTAGAAGTCCCAGCTAGAACAATCAGACAAGAGAAGGAAATCGGGTATACAAATAGGAAAAGAGGAAATTAAGGTATCCCTCTTTGCAGACAACATGATTCTATACCCCGAAAACCCAACAGAATCTGCCAAAAACCTCCTTGTACAGTTAACAGACACTGGCAAAGTCTCAGGGCATAAAAAAAATGTACAAAAGTCAGTTGCATTCCTAAACACCAACAATAAACAAACAGAAGCCCAAATAAAAAGCACAATCCCATTCACAATAGCCACAAAAAAATCAAATACCTTGGCATCTTCCTAACCAGAAACATGAAAGACCTTTATAACAAAAACTACAAAACATTGCTCAAAGAAATCAAAGATGACACAAACAAATGGAAAAATATTCCATGTTCATGAATTGAAGAATCAACATTGTTCAGATGTCCATCCTACCTGAGGCAATCTACAGATTCAACGCAGTACCCATTAAATTACCAGCAGCATTCTTCTCAGACCTGGAAATGACAATAAAGGAATTCATATGGAAACATAAATGACCATAAATAGCCCAAATAATTTTCAGTAAAAAACAAAACAAAAACAACAAAACCCAAAAAAGCAAAAACAAAAAAACAAAAACAAAACAGGACGCATCACACTCCCAGATTTTAAACTTCATTATAAAGCTACAATAATCAAAACAGCTGGGTACTGGTACAAGAACAGGCATATAGACCAATGGAACAGGATAGAGATTCCAGAAGCAAAAACCTCAATTTCTCAACCAACTCATCTTCGACAAAGCCTCCATCATCAACCACTGGGGAGGGGAGAACCTATTCAGTAAATGGTGCTGGGAAAACTGGCTGACCACATGCAGAAGATTAAAACAAGATCCCTACCTATCACTATACACAAAAAATCAACTGTAAATGGATCAAAGACCTAAATATATTACCTCAAACTATAAGAATCATAGAAAATGCAGGAGACACCCTTATGGAAATTGGAACAGGCAACCAATTTCTGATCAAAACCCCAAGTACCCATGCCGTAAGAGATAAGAAAGATAAGTGGACCTCATCAAACTGACCAGCTTCTGTAAAGCCAAAGAAACCATTGAGAGAGCAGGGAGACAGCCCACAGTCTAGGAAAAAAACATTTGCCAACTGTATATCTGGCAAAAATATTTTCCAACTGTATATCTAGGATCTACAAGGAACTCAAATGTGCCAAAAAGAATAAAACAAACATCCCCATTACAAAGTGGGCAAAAGACATAAATAGACACTTCCCAAAAGAAGACACATGGGCAGCCAACAGATACATGGAAAATGCTCAGCCTCACTAGTCATCAAAGAAATGCAAATTAAAACCACAATGAGATACCACCTAACTCCAGTCAGGATGGCCATCATCAATAACAAAAAAATAACAGAGGCTAGAGAGGATGCAGTGAAAAGAGAACACTTCTACACTGTCGGCAGGAGTATAAACTGGTACAACCTCTGTGGAAAACAGTGTGGCAATTCCTAAAAGATCTAAAAATCAACCTCCCATACAACCTTGCAATCCACCTACTGGGAATATATCTGGAGGAACTCAAATCACTCTATGAAAAAGATACCTGGGGCAACCCCTTCAGGTCCTCTCCCACTATGGGAGCTTTTCTGTCCTCTCAACAAATCCTGCTTTCTAAAAAACAAAGAAAGAAAGAAAAAGATACCTGCACACGCATGTTTATTGCAGCATTATTTATAATAGCAAAAACATGGAACGAACTGAGCTGCCCACTGAAAGAGGACTGGATTTAAAAAATGTACAAATACATGATGAAATATTATACAGCCATAAAGAAGAACAAAATTATGAACTTCACAGCAACTTGGATGAATTTACAGGTCTATAATACTGAGTGATCTATCACAGAAACAAAGAACCGAGTATCACATATTCTCACTTGTAAGTGGACCTTGAACAACGATTATAATACTGTAAGAAAAGGATCAGCAGTAATGGGGAACTGCCAGGGGAGGGTGGGGCACACCTCATCAACAAGGGTACCTGCATAATGAACATTGCATACTTAACCCTAAATTGTATCCCAAATATTTAAAATCATCATCATCATCATCAAATTTTAAAACTAAAGCAAGACAAAACAAAAAATTCTACTCAACTCTATAAGCAATTTAAGGGAATTTCAAGGGTAATGTTGACTGTATTTGGGTTTCACTTGTGCAGTGATTTTAGAACTCAACCCTGAGCAATCTGAGATTTCAACATATAACACAGAGTGCTTGGCTATAAAATCCTTGTTCTTGGAGTGTCCAAGGCAAGTTTTCTTTCCTGTAAAATGGGAATAGTGAGAATAGTAATGGTTAATTTTATGACAGCCAACTGCTACCATGCCAAGATACTTAGTGAAATATTATTTTGGATGTCTCTGTGAAGGTATGTTTTTGGATGAGACTAACATTTAAATCACTGGACTTTGAATAAAGCACATTACCCTCCATAGTGTGGGTAGGCTTCATCTAATCAGTTGAAGACCTTAATAAAACAAAGACTAAGCTACCCAAGCAAGAAGTAATTCTGCCAAAAGTCTGTTTTTAGACTTGACCTGCAACTTCTTCTTTGTCTCCAGCCTGCTGGCCTACCCATCAACTTTTGGACTCGCCATTCCTCTATGATCAAATGAGTGTCTCTCTCTCTCTCTCTCTCTCTCTCTCTCTCTCTCTCTCTCTCTCTCTCTCTCTCTCTGTCTGTCTCCCCCACCCTCAACTGGTTCTGTTTCCCTAAAGAATATTAAGACCCTGTTCAATGAGATTATCATGATAGTCTTGATTCCAGAAGCTATGTTTCTTTTAGGTCAGTCCTACTCCCTAGTTGAACACGAAACCCAGGCATTTGATACTTTCTGTAAATCTACCTTCCCTCGCCTCTTTTCAGTCCCCAAACATGTTTTCAGAAACAAAAGTGAGTTTCAACTCTGTAATGATTATCAGGTACTCAACACTATTATAGTCCAATATTAGTACCCCATTTTCCTGATAACTGACCTGTTTGAATACCTGCATTGAGCCACCTTCTGAATTAAGTTGGACCTCCAAGTTGTTTATGAGTTGATCCATATCTGGAAGAGACAAAGGAAAGGCAACTTTAGCACAAAATATAACTCATTACATGCCTAAGTATGCTATTATCAAAATGTGTTCTATGAATATTATTTTTCAGAGCTTACTAGATACTGGGAAGTCTTTGAAATATTCTGATTTATTCTATTCATCAAGAGAGCTCTGACTTGTCCCCAATACTACTACTTGCTCCAAACTCTGCATGTAGGTGAATCTATTTCTTCCAACCTCTCCAACCTGTGCTACCTTTATAAGACTAACAGGACAGCTACATAGTTTCCAGAACCCTTCCTTCCTGGTCTAGTTCTTGCTGTAAGGAGTTCCAAACTCCTGTATGTATATTTTCCCAGTTAACTTGTTTATACATCAGGGCCAAATCTCTATAGAGAAGCATTTTATCTGTCTACCTCTCTTGAACCTACAAGCCAGGTGAGATTAATGAAAACAGTTTTCTCTTTCCTCTTTAGATAACTTCTCCTCTTATGAAAAAAGAGAATTTGTGGCCTTATTCAGCTATCTTAAAGTATCACAGTCATTCCCACCAGAAGCACCTACCAGTTCTTCACTTCAACCAGATTTTCTTTGATTCACACACAGTTCAGTCTCACTGGACAGGAAAACACAGGCTAAGGAAACTGAATCTACAGCTTACTTGTGATTTGATTGATAAGATTTCATATCACAGACCTAGTTGCATTTCCAAATGTAGCCTACAAATAGTTAATAATTTGGAATGTCAAATGCATTTACCCATATGTGTTCATTTTAAATGTTGTACCAAAATGGCACATTTAAGACACTTAAGCACATTTAAGACATAATGTGGTTAAAATAAAACAAATGCATAATCAACAAGGATACAAAATTATAATACAGCAGCACAGAAAAGTAAAAGATGAGCCTAAAAATAATTCCTTTTTAAATTGAATGTCAGGAATTGAGGGAACGATTTTTAATTAGAGGGCAATGACAAGAAAATTTCTATGGTGATTGTGAGGAAGACTTCTGAGTCATTATCAAAGTTTTGAGAATTTTGACACTTTAAAGTATCTCCAATTTTATTTCAAAACTCATAGCTTTTCTTTTCTTTGATCAAGGTATATGAGTAGAACTGCTCACATATACTTACATTCACTTGCCAAACACTTATCGCATAATTATTATGTGTCAGAGGTTGTTTGTACTAGGCATAATGCTATTAGTTTGGGTTCTGGGTCAACCAGACATGTGGAGAATCAGCAAATGTAGCAGAGAGCATTGATCTGAAAGTTAGATGCCCAGGAATCAACATCCTATTAATAATCTTTCGCAAGGTCCTTTTTTGTTTGTTTGTTTGTCTGTTAAGTATGCCTCAACTCGCCAGCTAGAATTAAAGGATTTCAAACTATACTCTGCAAAGCCCTAAGGTTTCTATGGAGCTTCTTGGGTTGGGGTTTATTAAATTATGTTTAGCCTGAAGCTTTCTCCTTATATATTCTAAGTTCAGCCTAAAGGTTTCTTCATACATAGTGAACTGTAAACTAACTGGATGTGCAAACAGACTGCAACCTACTCTCATTAATAATGAAGTTCCAGCCAATTACAGGCAGCCAACTATTAAAATAGTTTTCAAATAAGGCGACTGCTGAGATGTAATCAATCTAGCTGCATCTATACTTCAATTTCATTTTCTGTAAGTCACTTTCCTTTTTCTGTCCATAAATATTATCCAACCATGAGAAAGTTCTGAAGTTGTTCTGAACCTATTCTGGTTCTGGGGGCTGCCTGATTTATGACTAGTTTTTTTCTCAGTTAAACTATGTTAAATTTAATTTGTCTAAAGTTTTTCTTTTAACAGGTTAATGGAGGAAGACATATAATAAGAACAGTACAGACTAGAACACAGAAAACTCTGATTTCCAATAGAGTTCGAGCTCCTGCAGGCAGATATTTTCATCTTTGTTTTTCCTATTAATGTACTCCCAGGGCCTAGAATGTTGCCTGGTACATGGTAGGTGTTAGATCACGTTTCTGAAGATTTTTGAGGATAGTGACAGAAAAGGAGAGTGAGAAAATATTTTCTCAAATACAGGAACTGAAAAAGAACAGAAAAGAATAAAAGAAAATTAGAGATGTTATGTGTGAAACTTGTCTGAGATGTAATTAACCATGATGTGAGAGGCGGCAGAGAGGGTAGCTAAACTTTTTCTGATTCCTAGGACAGAAGGAGGTGTGATGGTAGAAAAAGAATATTGGGTCAGGTAACTCTTGTATGGTCCACAGGGTGGCACCAAAAAGCCAGGAGAGCTTGCTAGGTTGCTGCCAAAAAAACCTGTAGGAGAGAGTGGATAGAATTGGATTCTCCCTCTTCATTCACAGCACTTTCAACTAGGTCTCATTATTCCTAGCCAGTACAACGTACAAGAGCCATCTCCTATCTGGTCTTCTTTGATTCTAATGAATTAAGAGATAGCAGGGTTGACGTAGCAGAATGACACTGACAAGCTATTTAGCCTCTATGAATCTCAGTTTCTTTACCCACCGGGGCATGGGCATGTGATATTACCTTAACAGAATTAATGTGACAATTCCATATTAGTACAGTCACGTGCCACATAACAATATTTCAGTCAATGACATACCACATACAGGATGGTGGGCCTCTATGATTATAATGAAGCTGAAAGATTCTTACTGCCTAGTGACATCATAGCCATCATAATATCATAGTGTAACACATTATTCATGTGTTTGTGGTGATGTTAGTGTAAACAAACTTAATATGCTGCCAACATATGCAATTCTGTACAATACTATAATACGTAATAATAATAAGTGAATGTTTCTGGTTTAAGTATTTACTATAAGTTTTATCATTATTTTGGAGGGTACTACTTCCACTTAAATATATTTTTTAAAAGTTAACTGTAAAACAGCCTCAGGCAAGTCCCTCAGGAAGTATTCCAGAAGAAGGTATTGTTATCAAAGGGAGGACAGCTCCATGCTTGCTATTGCCACTAAAGATGTTCCAGTTAGACAAGATGTAGAAATGAAAGACAGTGATATTGATGATCTTGACCGTGTGTAGGCCTAGACTAATAAATGCCTTTATGTCTTCTTTTGTCACAAAATAAGTTAAAAAAGAAAATAAAAAATACAAATGGAAAAAGTTTATAGAAAAAATATAAGGAAAAACATTTTTGTACAGCTATATAATGTTTGTGCTTTAAACTAACTGTTTTTACAACAAAAAGTTCACAAAGTTAAAAAAATTAAGATGTTTATAAAGTAAAAACGTTTCAGTAAACTAGGGTTAATTTATTATTGAAGAAAGAAAAATTATTTAATAATTTTAGTGTAGACTAAGTGTACAATGTTTATAATGTCTATGGTAGTGTACAGTAATGTCCTAGGCCTTCATGTTCACTCACCACTCACTCATTGACCTATTCAGAGCAACTTCTAGTCCTTCAAGCTCCATTCATGGTAAGAAATAGAAATTTTAAAAATTATAGAATAAAAAATAGAAAATTTTTAATCTTCTATCCCCTATTTTCCCAGTATTTCTATACTGTACTTCTTCTATGTTTTAATACATTTAGATACACAAATACTTACCATTGTGTTACAATTCTCTACAGTATTCAGTACAGTAACATGGTATACAGGTTTGTAGCCTAGGAGCACCAGGCTATACCTTATAACCCAGGTTTGTAGTAGGCTGTAAAATCTAGGTTTGTGTAAATATACTCCATGATGTTGTGCAATGACAAAATCATCCAATGATGCATTTCTCAGAACATATTCCCATTGTTATATGATGTACAACTGTACATGTAAATACACTTAAAATAATTCTTGGCATATAAAAATGTTCTCAATTAGCTATTATTATTATTGCCACCCATATTATTATTATTGATGATTAGAATCTTGAGTTCTGGCCCAGGATAATATCTCCTGGGTATCAAAAAGGATTTTCCTACTCAATGGGTTCACAAACCTGCACCATCTCTAATACTTCCGATCTTAATTTCTAGTACGACTACCAACCTTATCTATCAGTCTGAAAACTTCAAGATCAATCACCTTTGACTCTTCTCTCAACATTTTTGCCCAATTGGTGGTCAGCTGTAATAATTCTCCTGCAGAAATATCTCTTAAAACTAGCCCTTTATCATTTCCTAGTCACTTCTCCTTCTAGTACATACTTCACATTGCTATTGAAGTGTGGGATCTGAAGTGAATCTCTAGGATTACATCCTGGTTCTGCAACTTCTTAACAGTTAAAAAGTTGGACAAGGTTTTTCCAGTCTTCAGTCTGTTTTCTCATCTGTAAAATGGCAATAGTAGCACCAGCTCATAGTTATTATTAGACTGTATCAAGTTAATAGGTGTTGGAGGTGTTTACAACAGTACCTGACATTAAGAAGCATTGCCTGTTTACTCCACCACCAGGTGAGCACTTCAATAGTTACCTAGTCTTGTTCCTCTCTGTATCCCTATATTTTAGCATAGTATCTCCTATACCCTATGAACTAATGTCCAGTGAATAAAGGAACGATCACAGGAATGAGGAAAGTTAGAGTTTTATTCAGAACTATAGTTGGCTATCTTCAAAAGCTTTAATAGCAACAATCAAGAAGTCTGAAAAATAGTTCTTGCTCCTCCCATATAACAAATATTTTAATCAAATGGCATAAACTGACAGTTAGGAATATCTCAGTCACTTCTGGTTAGTACACTCAACCAAAGAACAGCAAAATGAAATCACCATCAGATAATCCTGGTAAGCATTTTAAATGTTGGTAAAAATGACTATAAGGAAAGCTCTTAAGAAGACATATAACCTTCCCTTTTAAATTTAATATTTAAAATATATAGCCAAACTAAAGGAAATTAGGGCCCATAAAAGTTCTTAAAGAAGTCTCCATTTTTTAACTTGCTTTCCCCTAGAGTTGGAATTGCTGTTCTAAGTGTCTGAGAGAACAGACAGACAGCTGCACAAAAGCTATCAGTGAGGGAAGTAGTAAGAAAATATATTAAAGGGGTTACATATGTATGGCCTGGGCCATTGAGATGTGAATCACCCAGGCAGGACATCAGAGATGAAAATTACCTACTCGAGGTAATAACCATTATTCTGCTTGGATTGACTCTTCAAGCCTTTGTGTCTGAAAATTGGACTTTCTGGTCCTTCTCCTAAGGTTGGGATACTGGAGAAGAAAATAGAGGAGAAGAAAATAGGGAAGAGGATTGGGCATCATTCCCAGTGAGTGAATGTCTCACATATGCAAGACATTACAGATTATATTCTAAAAACTGTGACAACAGAAATTTGATACAATTAATGTAACTTTTGTCATATCTCCAATTTTATGTTGTTCCCAAGTGGCATTTCCCATAATGATCTGCTCGTTTTATGAAAGTGAACAGTGCCTCCAAGGAACAGGAGCGGGTGGCTAGCTTAGAAGAACACATCCCACTCTTTGGCCAACCTTGAAAGGGGAAAAAATGCCTAGAGATAAGGTGAGGAGGTAGATTTTTAAGAAGAAGAGCAAAGCAGAATCATTAAAGCCTACAACTAAAAAGAAAATAGAGCTTTGGGAACCCTGACATAAGCCTAAGAAGGGACCTAGTGCCTTATACAGCATTTTCACAATGCAAATAATAATCTTTCATGTGCATCTACATAGCTTTATAGTAGAAAAAATAGACAGCTTTCATATAACTCCCTTTCACAGATAATGAATTTGGAGGCCCAGGGCCACATGGTTCAGAAGTACTGAAATTAGAACTGAAATGATTATCCTCTTACTCAAATTACAGTGCTCTCTCACTACTTTCTAATACCTCAAATTCGGTGAGCACCTTCTTTCTGAAAAACTATTTGCTAAAAAAAGAACAAATTTAAGGACAACAAAACTAACCATTTAGGAAGATCTTGAGCGGATCTCATTTATCTTCAGTCTCTGATCTATAAGAAATACTGAACTACTAAAAATGAAAATCAATGTTTTAGAGTTTTGAGATTATAGGTTGCTTTCTAAAAATGTTATCTATGTTATTATTATCATTAGAAAACAATTTTAAAATGAATATATTACAAAATATCTCCAGACAGTTTTATTGTATATCTTCCAGGGGAATAGAGAGTAGAGTTTGGATAAGCTTTTGGAAAACCTTCAGGAACAACATTACTCTACAGCATGGCATTAACAATGGAATGGTGAGAAAAGAACTATAATAGTCATCATTCACTGAGTACTTACTATGTGTCATGTAATGTTCCACTGGCAAAAAAAACCAAAGCCAAACAAGCAAACAGCACACACACACACACACACACACACACGATCATTTAGTCCACATAACCCTAGTAGTAGACACTGTTATTTCTCATTTTGAAAATAAGGAAACTGAGGCACAGTGAGATGAAGTAGCTTACCGTCAAATCACCCAGCTAGTCAACAGCAGAGAGAAGATTTGAGCCTCAGCAATCAGGAGCTAAAATTCAGCTATAATGAAGTTATAATGCTTCCGGACCTGGGTGCCAGCACGATCTCCCAACTACTGCTTGAAGCAGATCCTGTAGCAGAGAGTAAATTGTTGGTAGAAACAAACTATCTAATAAAGGGAGAATGCAAGATCCTCTAATTTCTCCCATTTCCGCCAAACAGGCTCACACCTGTCACCATAGACCCCACTGGCAAACCAAACCTCAAAGAACTCCCAGTTGTGGCATCTTAGCCGGCAGCTCCACATAATTTTCCTATTAAAGAGTTTCAATATACACAAAAACTGAAAGGTATCTTAGGTACCTAGTCCGAATTACAGAAACCACCACCACAGCAAGTACTCAGAAATGACTCTAAAATAGAAACCTTCTGCAGTTTGCATTCTCAACTTACCTGTAATGAGATAAAAGGAAGTTGGGGGGGTGCCACTAGGAAGCCAAAAATAACAGAAACTTAAGAGAAATAACATGTTACCACAAAAATAAATGAAAGCTGACAGCATATACCATGTGTGATGACAGTGACAGAAAGACTGAGTAGTAAAGTGACATCATTACTACAACAGTCAGCTAAGCTTGAAGTAGTAAAGTGATGTGAAGTAATAAAAATTTAAGGTGATGCCGGGCTCGGTGGCTTAGCCTGTAATCCCGCACCTTTGGGAGGCTGAGGTGAGTGGATTGCCTGAGCCCACGGGTTCAAGAACCGCCTGGGCAGCGAGACCTCATTTCTACAATAAATCAAAAAATCAGCCGGGCGTGGTAGCGCGCGCCTGTAGTTCCAGCTACTCGGAAGGCTGAGGCGAAGGATCGCCGGAGCCCAGCAGGTCGAGGCTGCGGTGGCCGGGAGTGGCCACTGCACTCCAGTCTGGGTGACAGAGTGAGACTCCAACTCAAAAAAAAAATGTGATTTCCATCTGGGCGCAGTGCCTCATGCCTATAATCCCAGCACTTTGGAAGGCAGAGGCAAGAGGATTGCCTAAACTCAAGGGTTTGAGACCAGTCTGGGCAACATGGCCAGACCTCATCTCTACAATAAATCAAAAAATCAGCTGAGCGTGGTAGCGCATGCCTGTAATTCCGGCTACTCGGAAGGCTGATGTGGAAGGATCGCCGGAGCCCAGCAGGTCGAGGCTGCGGTGGCCGGGAGTGGCCACTGTACTCCAGTCTGGGCGACAGAGTGAGACTCCAACTCAAAAAAAAAAAAAAAAAAAAATTAAGGTGATAAGAAACACTTAAAAAAGAGCTTTATGATTTAGGGCAAGTCATTTGACCTTTCTATACCTGATTTCTTATCTGCAAAATGAGAATACATCAGTCTAGCCCTGCCTTCTCATGGTTGTCATGAAAACCAATCATGACAACATATGTACAAACTTTTTATAAGATGTAAAATCTGCACACAAATTCTTAGGATTACTTCTGTCAGAAAATCAAAAAATAAAGTACATAAAAATAAATACTGTCAGACTTGTAAGATCCAAACCTTTTCCAATAACAATACCTATTGGGCTGGGTGTGGTGGCTCACATCTTGTAATTCCAGCACTTTGGGAGGCCAAGGTAGAAGGACTGCTTGAGCCCAGGGGTTTGAGATCAGCCTGGGCAACATAGCAAGACCTTGTCTCTTTAAAAAATTTAAAAACAATACCTATCTTATGTATGATTTTTGATATATTTACCTCTATTTTCTTATGAGGTGCTAACCTGTGTAGCATCCAGTGCTTTCAACCACTTGCCCTTCCCTCAAATGCTGATATTAAGCCCTATTTTCTTTTTCACAAAAGAGAAAATATGCATGAATAAAAAATTACTGTGAAATCTGCTAGATTAAGATTATTCATTCTGGGAAAGATAAATGCTAAAGGGAATTATGATAAAAGTCAAAAACTAATAATGCAAGTGGAATCGAGGCTCAATAAACTTCAGGCTTGAGTTTTAGTTTTAGTTTAGTCACCCAATTGTTGGGTGACCCTAAGCAAGCCCTGCCACTTAATGTAGAAAGTGGAAATAACTCCTCACTTTCCTCACAGTATCCTTGTAAGAATCAATTGAAATAACAGATTTAAAATTACTATAGAAACATAGCCTCAGGCTGGGCGTGGCAGCTCATGCCTGTCATTTCAGTACTTTGGAAGGCAGAGGCGAGAGGATTGCCTGAGCCCAGGTGTTTGAGACCAGTCTGGGCAGCTTAGCAAGATGTCATCTCTACAATAATAAAAAAAAAATAGCCTCAGATGTCCAGAATTAGTCCCCTTTCTCTCCTTCCTGGAACCCATCAAACAGGTACATTTATGTTTAAATAGTAAGTAATCTCACATGCAATAAATTGATAGAACTTATCCTAAAAGTGCTATAGTTAAAGAAGGCAGTATGAAACAATGAGAAAATCATTTAAGTGGAATCTGGGAGACCTGTATTCTAAATCAGGCTCTTTTGTTATCTAGCAGTGTCATTTATCATTTATCCTTTTTCAGATCCCTTCCAGTTTGTAACATTCTATGATATATGGCTCTATGACAAGGACATAGATAGAAAATTCTTAATAATCATTTCAAGATTTTGCCTAACCTGTTAGACTGATGTCAAGAAGAATCAGTAAGTTCTCCACAAACCATAAAGTGAACTTGAGTCTCATTCACATGGCATTCAAGAAAATTATTATGGGTAATTTCAAATGCACACAAAAGTAGAGACAAATTCCCATGCACCAACTTTGGCTTCAGTTATTTTCAGCTAATGGTAAAAATTTGTTTCATCTGTACCCTACATCACTCCCCTACCACAATGAATATTTTTTTGACAAATATATATCATTTTATTTCTATGGCATTTATTTTTTACATATTTAATAATCACAACCACCCTGTAGGTAGGTGTTACTGTTGGTCATATTACACACTTGAGAAAATATAGGCTCAATGTGATTAAGATCACATAAACTGGTAAATTACAGAACTGGGATTTGAATCTGGGTATGATGTCCAATATCAAAAAAACTTTTTCTTTATTAAAGTACTTGTTACTGCCCTGCACTTTGAAATTGTTTGCTACAGTTGGAAATAATAATAGAGGTGTTTTTATACCTTTGCAGTAAGCTCTACTATTGAACATTTGCAAAGAGTATTGAAGGATTCCCACTAATTATCATGTTAGTCATAAGACAAAATCTCTAGGAATTACAACTCCAGCCTGGACCTGAGGTGTCAGTTTAGAAAAAAAGACAGCCATAGCAGCCATAGTTGCTCTGCAACATCGTGTAAAATCTCATGTGATCCTCTTCATCACTTTATATCATTATTTCATGAATTCATCTCCTCCAACAAATTAAATAGTGCCACTGTAGCAACCACAACAAAAATTATAACAATACAATGGTCCTTATCCATGTTTACTGCAACAGCTACTTAAGGGCAGACACCTTGTTTCTTGAATAGCCCTTTCTAATCTGTCTGAGCTACATGATTCAGGTGTACTAAGTCAAGAAGTCCTAGAAGAATCTTGGGCCATCTTAGTTTGTGGGACCCTAGAAGAAGATCAGGTTAATGCAGTGACCAATTCAGTGAGTGCTACACATCTATTCTAGGATGTAGCTATAAAAAAAGGAATAGGTATGCTATTGCTCTTTTAGCACCAACTATTGTGTATATTTCTACAAACTAGTTTAAAAAGCAAGAAAATGAATAGATTTACATCATACTCTTTTACATTTTAATTGGAGATGTAACAACTACATAATTGAAAGTACAGGAAGAAACAAAAGAGTTGGGGCAAATTAGCTCCAAATAATCAAAGTTAAATATGTGCACAGCACTGTGAAGACCTTTATAAAATTATTGTACCTTATTTGTGAGGTACAATACTTCAAGGAAAATGAGAAACAGAAGATAAATTCAGAAAAAAAAACTCTAAAGAAATAATCAATTTTTAATAGAAAAAAAGAAGCTATAACAAGGAATTTGGATGGTTACATTAGCAAAAAAGGGGAAGGGAAAAAGAAGGTTGGTCTGATTATTGTTTTACTTTGTTTTATATTTTATTTTAAAGATATGGGATACAATTCAGGATTAGGTATACAAGTGGACATCATACAGGTAAAGTTTTGGCCTCCCTTTCATTGCCACTTTGCCTGGTTTGAGATCAGGTAC
>NW_007095806.1:22047-27370 GCF_000164805.1 Carlito syrichta
CCAATTCCTTTCTTGTAGTATCATGGTAAATGTTCAGGGTCTGCTTATGAATGAGAACATGTGGTACTCAGTTCTTTGTTACTGTGATAGATCACTAAGTATGATAGACTCTAAATCCATCCAAGTTGCTGCAAAGTCCATATGTTTGTCCTTCCTTATGGCTGCGTAATATTTCATTGTGTATATGTACCACATTTGTTTAAATCCAGTCCAGTTTTGGTGGGCAGCATGGCTGGTTCCATGTTTTTGCTATTGTGAATAGTGCTGCAGTCCTTTCTTATGGCTGCGTAATATTTCATTGTGTATATGTACCACATTTGTTTAAATCCAGTCCAGTTTTGGTGGGCAGCATGGCTGGTTCCATGTTTATGCTATTGTGAATAGTGCTGCAGGTATCTTTTTTGTAGAATGGTTTGAGCTCCTCTGGGTATATTCCAAGTAGGGGGATTGTTGGGTCATCTGGAAAATAATTGTTTTCAAAGGCACATGTTAGGTATTTGGAGAAAGCAGAACTGCTAAATTACTTCCTCGAGATAATGGTCAATTTAAAGAGGAACTTTCTGATGATAATTAAGTCCTTATAGAGAACCTACTAAAGAGCCAACACTGAAGCAAACACTGTGAAGGATGGAGGTAATACCATATAGAAGAAAGCAAAGTTCTTGATCAGTAAACTTGCAGTCTAGGTCAGAGAGAGAAACCTGGCAGCTCACTGCAGGTCTGTTTTTCACAGTGAAGTTAAATATTAACATAGAATTAGCTAGCAACATTTCAAAAACAGGAGAGTTTCTTTTTTTGAGGGGGGACAGAGTTTCACTCTATTGCCTAAGCTGGAGAGCAATGGCATGACCACTGCTCACCACAGCCTCAAACTTCTGTGCTCAGATAATACTTCTGTCTCAGCCTCTCAAGTTACAGGTGCGCACCACCACACCTGGATAATTTTTTTTTGATCTTTTTGTAGAGAAAAGGTCTCACTATGTTGCCTAGGTTGGTCTCAAATTCCAGGGCTCAAGTAATCCTCCTGCCTTGGCCTTCCTGGTTGGATTATGAGTGTGGGACACTGTGCCCCACTTAGAGAGTTTATACTTTTAAAAATAATATATTTCCTTACTTTCCAAAAAAGTTGGAAAATCTTACAAAATGGAGTCTACGTTGGCACAAGAGAAAAATTAGCTAGAGATAACAAATGGTTGTTCTCTTTAGACAGGGCATGTTTTTTTTTTCTTCATTTTACTGGGCTCTGCAGAGACTTGAGTTTGGCATCTTAGGTCCATGTGGTGAGACAAAACTATGCCTAAAACAATAGAAATAGGGGGGTTCCTGACAAGATGGTGACTGAACAGGTCAGACTGTGAGTCTCCTCAAAAGCAAGTGTCCATAAAGACTCTCTGCTTGAGTGGGCGTGTGCCAGTGGGTGAGTGAAAGTCTGTCTGAGGGGAGAATCAGGTTCATGCACACAGGGCTCTCCTCTGGAGGTGAATGCAACCCACCACTGCCCTAAGATTGGAGACTCGGACATGCAGGATCATCTACTGTTCTCGGAGCTCTCTTGAGAGGAGGCAGCAGAGAACGCCACCCCTCACTACTGGCACTCAACCCACGCCATCACCTGCAGCAGTAGAATGGGCACAAGCAGGAGGAACTATGGAGAAGGCAGGTAGTGGAAATCTGGAATAAAGCTCCAACACCGCTGACAAGACACTGACAGGAATCATCTTCTCAGTCCCAGGAACAGGCAAAGACCTGCATTTCCCTGCCCAGCTCTGCCCAGCCTCAATCTTGTTACCCAGAGGCTATCTTCTCATCAGACTCAGAGAGACAGACGCCCCTCCACACTGGAACAGGCACAGACAACCAATCTGAGTGAGAGAATTGACAGCAGCAGCAGTGAGTAGGGTGAGTCCAGATCTGATCCATCCACCTCCCACAGTAGTCTGTGGGGCATCTGACTCACACGACAGCAACCCTATCAGCCTTCGCTGAGAGCAGAGGGGAGGGGCTGGAGACCAGAGCTGCTCCCTAAGGTGGAGGCCTGAAAGAAACCTGGAGATACAGAAATCGCCACAGTATAAGTTTTTTTTTCTTTGTTTTAGTTTTAGCTTTTTTTTCTCACTTTCATTCTGTTTTTGTTTACATTTTCATATTTGCTTTGTTTCTGTTATTTTAATGTTGTTCCTTTTTAGAGTTTCTGCTTATGTATGGGTATTTTTGAGGGAGAGTATACAAACAGGAAGGTTTTTGTTTGTTTGTATGATTGTCTGTATGCTTTTGTCTTTTTTGTGTTTTCTGTTTTTGTTTGTCTCTCTGTTTATTTGTTAGTTGATACACCTATCTTTTCCTCTTCTTCTTCTTTCTCTCCACCTCCCTTTCATCTTCCTCTTTCCTTTTTCCATTCTTTTTCATTTTCTTATCTCATTTGCTTCGGGGGGCAAACAGACACCTTACTGCATGGACAGATTATAAGGCAGTGGGAAGTGGGTTCCAGGAGGCCCACACACTTGTCAGCAGATACTGAGATCTGCAGATAGCTTCTGAATCACAGGTCCCCACCTAATTAAATCTCAAAACTGCAAAAAGGACAGACCCTCACCCCCAGTCCAGCTTCAGAATTGAACAAAACCAGAAGATCTGCATAAGGAAGAATAGGAAATTGAGAAAACATAAATAAAAGCTATCCCCCCATCACTGAACAACAGAATTAAAGAAGAGGTTAAAAAGTGGGGGGAGAGGAAAACCCACACAGATGAAGAAAAATTAAAGGAAGAATATGTCTCACACAGACCCCTGAGATGTCAGCCACTGAGAATATAGACTCCAGAACTCAAACAATGACAGAGCCTCTAGAATGACTGTTCTCAAGCCACAAACCCAGATATCAAGATATTAATAGACTCAATAAATATGAGGAGAGACAAGAGGAAAGAATGAAGGAGTTGATGAGTGAGATAGCAGCAATAAAGAATACAGTGAATGACACAAAAAAACAAACTGATAAGCATGGAAAGCAGAATTAATCAAGCAGAAGAAAGAATCTCAGACCTTGAGGACCAAAATATGGAACTAACCCAAACTGTTAAAAACATCAAAAAGAAGCTTAAAAAGACAGAACAAAATCTCCAAGAGATGAATAATTATTTCAAGAGACCAAACCTAAGATTAATTGGAATCCCTGTAGGAGATAGAGAGACAGAAACCACCCTGGAATGAACACTCCATGAAATTATCCAAGAAAACTTCCCTCATCTCATCAGTGATGTGACTATTGAAATGCAAGAGATTCAGAGAACACCTGAAAGACAGAAAATGAGCAGAGCAACTCTAGACACATAGTAATTCGCCTACACAAAGTAGGTGTAAAAGAAAAAATCCTAAAGACAGCAAGAGAGAAGGGTCAGACTACCTACTGGGGAAGAGCAATTAGAATACTAGCAGACATCTACAAAAACATTTTAGGCAAGGAGAGCTTGAAGCCCAATCTTTAAAGTTCTCAAAGATAAACAATTTCACCTACCCAGCTAAGCTAAGCTTCATCAATCATGGGGAATTAAAATTCTTCCCAGACATTCAACCCTAAGAGTTTACGCTGCCTCCACACCAGACTTAAAAAAGTATTAAACAAGCCGGGCTCGGTGGCTCAGCCTGTAATCCCGCGCCTTTGGGAGGCTGAGGTGAATGGATTGACTGAGCCCATGGGTTCAAGACCCGCCTGGGCAGCGAGACCTCATCTCTACAATAAATCAAAAATTCAGCCGGGCATGGTAGCGCATGCCTGTAATTCCATCTTCTCGGAAGGCTGAGGCAGAAGGCTGAGGCGGAAGGATCGCCGGAGCCCAGCAAGCGAGGCTGCGGTGGCCGGGAGCAGCCACTGCACTCCAGTCTGGGCAACCGAGTGAGACTCCAGCTCAAAAAAAAAAGAAAGTATTAAACAGAAGAAAGGAAAAAAAGACAACAATGCCCTTCCCAAGAAGGCAGAAAAAATACTGAAGTGAAAACACATATGGATCAACCCAAAACTCAAAAGAAAAACAATAAACAAATAAACAAGTGAACAGCAACAACAACAAACTCTATAAGAACCTCATGACAGGGAGAAACTCTCACATTTCAATAATCAGCCTGAAGGTGAATGGAATAAATGTACCACTGAAAAAAATAGAAGGACAAAATGGATAAAATATAATGAGGCAACAATACATTATCTCCAAGAGACTCATCTCACCAGAAAGGACATTCACAGACTCAATGTAAGAGGATGGGAAACAAAATTTCAGTCGAATGGAACATAAAAGAAAGCAGAAGTTGTGATATTAATAGTAGATAAAATACCCTTTAAGCTATCAAAAATTTAAAAAGATACAAAGGTTACTACATAATAATAAAAGGTTCAATTCATCAACAAGAAATATCCATCTTAAACATATATGCACCCAACATAGGAGCAGCAACTTCCATAAAGCAGCTTCTAGGCAAACTAAAAAAAGATATTGACTCCAAAACTATCATATCCAGAGACTTAAATACTCCACTAACAACCATAGACAGATCATCAAGACAAAAAGTCAACAAGGAGATCCAGAACCTCAATGTAATGCTTGACCAAATGGACTTAATTGATGCCTATAGAACACTCTACCCAACAACCACAGAATGTACATTCTGCTCATCACCACATAACATACTCTAACATCAACCACATCCTCGGCCATAAATCTAGCATAAACAAACTCCATAAGACTGAAATTTTGCCATGCACCTTCTCAGACCACAGTGGAGTAAAAATAAATATCAACACCAACAATGTTCCCCCCAAACCCACAAATACATGGACACTAAACAGCATGATGCTGAACAACTTCTGGATCAACAAAGAAATCAAAACAGAGATTAAAAGATACCTGGAAACAAATGAAAATGAAGAAATGTTACTAAAATCTCTGGGATGCCATGAAAGTAGTACTAAGAAGGAAATTCATATCTCTACCAACACATATAAAGAAAATGGAGAGATCACCATTTAACAGCCTAACAAATCACTTAAGGAAGGTGGAAAGGCAAGACCACCAAAACCCTAACTTCGGCAGAAGAATCCTGATAACCAAAATAAAAGCCCAAATTTGGGACACAGAAGACAAAAATATAATGCAAAAAATCAATAAAACCAAAAGTTGGTTTTTTGAAAGGATCAACCAGATTGATGAATTCCTAGTTAGAATGACCAAGAAAAGGAGAGAAAAAGTCAAAATAAACACAATCAGAAATGCAAAAGATGAAGTCACAACTGACCCTGAAGAAATACAAAAGATTGTCAGAGATTACTATG
>NW_007095806.1:27390-55780 GCF_000164805.1 Carlito syrichta
CAAAAAAAAAAAAAAAAAAAAAAGCCCTGGATCAGATGGCTTTCCAGCAAAATTCTATAAAACATACAAGTAGGAGCTAATACCAGTCCTATTTAAAGCACTCCAGGCAATCGAGAAAGATGGAACTCTCCCCAAATCATTTTATAAAGCTAACATCACAATGATACCTAAATTGGGCAAAGATCCAAAAAGAAAGAGAACTACAGGCCAATACACTTGATGAACATTGATGCTTAAATTCTCAACAAGAATCTAGCAAATTGGATCTAACAACACATCTCCAGTAGGCTTCATCCCCGGGATGCAAGGCTGTTCAACATCCACAAGAACATAAACGTAATTAAATACATCAACAGATGTAAAACCAAAAACCACATGATTATATCATTAGATGCAGAAAAAGCTTTTCATAAATTCTAGCACCGCTTCTTGATAAAAACCCTTGAATATCTAGGCATAGATGGAACATACTTCAAAATAGTAAGAGCCGTCTAAAAGAAACCCACAGCCAACATACTGTCAAACAGACAGAAATTGGAACCATTTCCCATGAAAACCAGAAGAAGATAAGGATGTCCACTCTCACCCCTCCTGTTCAACATAGTATTGAAAGTCCTAGTTAGAGCAGTCAGACAAGAGAAAGAGGTCACAGTATACAAATAGGAAGAGAGGAGGTTAAGTTATCTCTCTTTGAAGATGACATAATGCTATACCTCAAAAGTCCAAGAAAATCTTTCAAAATCCTCCCTGCACTGATAAAGGACTTTGGCAAAGTCTCAGGGTATAAAATAAATGTGCAGAAGACAGTTTCATTCCTACATACCAACAATAAACAAACAGAAACCCATATAAAAAACACAATCCCATTCACAATAGCCACACACAAAAAATCATATACCTTGGCATCTTCCTAACCAGAGACACGAAAGATCTTTACAACAAAAACTACAAAGCACAGCTCAAAGAAATCAAAGATAACACAAACAAATGGGAAAATATTCCATGCTCATGAATTGGAAGAATCAACACTGTTAAGATGTCCATCCTACCCAAGGCAATCTACAAATTTAACATAGTACCCATTAAATAAGCAGCAGCATTCTTCTCAGACCTGGAAACGACAATACAGGAATTCATATGGAAACATAAATGACCACAAATAGCCAAAACAATCCTGGGCAAAAAAAACCAAACAAACAAACAGTGGGAGGCATCACACTCCCAGACTTTAAGCTTAAGCTTTATTATAAAGCTATGATAATCAAAACAGACTCATATTGGTACAAGAACAGGCACATAGACCAATGGAACAGGATAGAGATTCCTGAAGCAAAACCTCAATTTCTCAACCAACTCATCTTCAATAAAGCCTCCACCATCAACCACTGGGGAGAAGAGAACCTATTCAGTAAAGGGTGCTGGGAAAACTGAATGATCACATGCAGAAGGTTAAAACAAGACCCCTACCTATCACCCTACACAAAAAACAACTCTAAATGGATCAAAGACCTAAACATAAAACTTCAAACTATAAGTATCTTAGAAAATGAGGGGATACCCTTATGGAAATTGGATCAAAACTCCAAGTGCCATGCCATAAGAGAGAGATAAGATAGACAAGTGGGACCTCATCAAATTGACAAGCTTCTGCAAAGCCAAAGAAACCATTGACAGAGCAGGGAGACAGCCCACAGACTGGAAAAAAAAAATTGCCAACTATGTATCTGACAAAGGCCTAACATCTAGGATCTACAAGGAACTCAAATGTGTCAAAAAAAAATTCCTATTACAAAGTGGGTAAAATAAATGAATAGGCACTTCTCAAAAGAAGGCATACGAGCACCCAACAGATACATGAAAAAATGCTCAGCCTCACTAGTCATCAAAGAAATGCAAATTAAAACCACATTGAGATACCACCTAACTCCAGTCAGGATGGCCATCATCAATAACATTAAAAAACAACAGATGCTGGAGAGAATGCAAGGAAAAGGGATCACTTCTACATTGTTGGTGGGAATGTAAAGTAGTACAAGGTCTGTGGAAAACAGTGTAGCGATTCCTAAAAGATCTAAAAATTGACCTCCCCTATAACCCCACAATTCCCCTACTGGGAATATACCCGGAAGAACCCAAATCACCCTATGAAAAAGATACCTGCACATGCATGTTTATCGCAGCATTATTTACAATAGCAAAAGCATGGAACCAACCATGCTGCCCATCGAAAGAGGACTGGATTTAAAAAATGTGGTACATATACATGATTGAATATTATGCAGCCATAAAGATGGAAAAAATTATGAACTTCCCAGCAACTTGGATGGACTTAGGTGCTATAATACTGAGTGATCTATCACAGAAACAAAGAACCAAGTATTACATGTTCTCACTCATAAGCAGATGTTGAACAACTATCGTAATACTATAAGAAAGGGATTGGCAGTAGTGGGGAACTCCGAAGGATTGGTAGTAGTGAGAAACTGCCAGGAGAGGGTAGGGCATACCTCATCAACAAGGGTACCTGCATAATGAATATTTGTATACCTAACCCTGAATTGTACCCCACATATTTAAAATTAAACATTTAAAAAGAAATAGAAATCAATTAAGATTTGAGGCTATGAGCACCAATTAGGAGAGGAGAAAATTGTACAGATAATGGACTAGTCAGAAAAAAATTCCAAATAAATCGTTTGTTGCAAGGTGGGCCTTGAAGAACTAGGATCAGTTGAGAAGAGGCAGAAAGGAAATCCAGATGGGAGAAAAAGTAGACTACAGCCTCTATGGAGGCAAGAGTCCCACATAAATTGTTTACCACTATAACCAAAGCTTCTAGCATGATGTTTGGAACTTTGCAAGCACTCAGTAAATGACAATAGAGTGAAAAAGGACAGTATATTTTTTAAAAATGTGTTTTAAGGAAGATATCTTTGCAGTGGTCCTCATAGTAAAGAGAACAGAAAGAATCACAGTAGAACTAGAAGCTATTGGAATATATTATGAGTACTGTGGTAAGAGTTTACGTAAGTGCCACAATCTCAGTACTTACACTAGAAATCAGACAGGTTAAGGTCACCTGGGCCAGATGGGGAACATTGCAAACCAAGAATACAAGTCCTGTCTAAAAGGAGAGAAAGGGAGTGATTCATTAAGTCTAGGCAATTACTGCCAAGAGGGAATGCTAGTTAATATCTTCTTATTACTTAAGAGAAACTGGAATTCTAGAATTTTAAGTGAAATCTGAGTCTGAGTCAGTGTCTCACTCTGTTGCCAGGCTGGAGTGCAGTGGCACACTCACCACCACCGCAGCCTTGGCCTGCTGGGCTCAGGCGATCCTTCTGCCTCAACCTTTCAAGTAGCTGGAACTACCAGCATGTGCCACCATGCCCAGCTAATTTTTTGATTTATTGTAGATACAAGGTCCCGCCATTTAGAATCCCTGGGTTCAGGCAGTCCTCTCACTTCCGCCTCCCAAAGTGCTGGGATTACAGGTGTTAGCCACCACATCTGGCTGAAATCTGATTTTTAAATGTTGGCAATCAACCAACTTTTTAAAGTGTGGAACTGGGCAAACTGACACTACTATGGACTGAATTGTGCCTTTCCTCTCCAAATTTATATGTTGAAACCCTAACCTTGTAGTATTTGAAGATAGGGCCTTTATGGAAGCAATTAGGTTAAATGATCACATAAGGGTAGGATTTAGGTATGATAGAATTTGTGTCTTGATAAGAAGAAACACCAAAGAGCACTCAGTCGCTCTGCTCACTCCCGCAAGGAAGGTCATGTGAGCACACACTGAGAAGGTGGCCTTTTACAAGTCAGAAGCAAGTCCCCACAAAAATGTGACTACACTGGCACTCTGATCTTGGACTTCCAGTCCCCAGAACTGTGAGAAAAATAAATTTCTGTTGCTTAAGCCAGTCAATGATATTTTGTTAAGGCAGTCCTGAACCCTCTAATACACTACTTAAACAGTTTTTATTGCCATTAGAAACAACACTGCAAAAGTTTGGAAATAACCTAAAGGTCAATCAATAGAAGACTGTTTTAAAAACTAATGGCTTATCCATACAGTAAAAAACCATGCAGACATATGAAAAATGAGGCATTTAAAAAGTGTACATATATGTGTATATATAAGTGGAAATATCTCCAAAGTATATTGTAAGTAGACAAGCAAGTTGCAGAAAATATGGAGATTGTGTTACCCTCTGTTTACAAAATGTAAAGGGGGAAGAAACATCACTTGACATGTATTAAATATCTCTGGAAAAATTCCTAATAAGCAGATAACTTTAATTGCCTCCAGTGGGGTAAAATGGGTGACTAGAAGACAGGAAAAGGAGAAAAACTACGCCCTTTTGTATTTGTTGAATTTTCAGCCATGTGGAATGCATGACCAATTTAAAATATATTTTATAAATGAAAATTTTAAAATCTGTGGAGAGAGCTGGGCTTGGTGGCTCAGCCTGTAATCCCGTGGCTTTGGGAGGCTGAGGTGAGTGGACTGCCTGAGTCTACGGGTTCGAGACCTCCTCATCTCTACAATAAATCAAAAAATCAGCCGGGGGTGGTAGTGCGCGCCTGTAATTCCGGCTACTTGGAAGGCTGAGGCGGAAGGATCGCTGGAGCCCAGCAGGTCGAGGCTGCGGTGGCCGGGAGCAGCCACTGCACTCCAGTCTGGGCGACGGAGTGAGACTCCAACTCAAAAAAAAAAAAAAATCTGTGGAGAAAGAAAGCACGTGTGAGCTCTATTTTGTCTGTAGGTTAATTGTTTGCACCGCTTGCCTAAATTAAGGTGTTGGCAATTAAAATAACAAGAAAGGAACTAGTCGGGCTCGGTGGCTCAGCCTGTAATCCCGCGCTTTAGGGAGGTTGAGGTGAGTGGATTGCCTGAGCCCGCGGGTTCGAGACCCGCCTGGGCAGCAAGACCTCATCTCTACAATAAATAAAAAAATCAGCCGGGCGTGGTAGCGCATGCCTGTAATTCCGGCTACTTGGAAGGCTGAGGCGGAAGGATCGCTGGAGCCCAGCAGGTCGAGGCTGCGGTGGCTGGGAGCGGCCACTGCACTCCAGTCTGGGTGACAGTGAGACTCCAACACACAAAAAAAAAAAAAGAAAGAAAGAAAGGAACTGACCAGATACTAAGAAAATCAAAACAAAACAATTTTTGACATTTAAGTATGAGGAAATTGAGGAAGAGGGGAAAGTTTAATGCTAGCATTTGAGCATAGGATCTGAGAATCGCAACAACTACATTTTCCCACTGCTAATTTCGCTTTTGTGATTTCTTCTAAGTTTTTACTAAATTAACACTTATTTCTTACTGCAGCCTTATGAGGTAGTTCCTATTATCATCGCCAATTCACAGATGAGAAAGCTAAACTGCAGAGTTTAAATAAGTTCACCTTACTATGATGATAGTAAGTTGCAGAACAATGAGACCCTCCACTTATAAAATACATATTATATATCAGGCATTGCTTTACTTACATTATTTATAATCACAAATTATGTCATTTTAGAGATAAGGAAACAGGCTAGATGATGAAACTGAGTTGGGGATAATAAATAGAAATTTGACTTCTAGGTATAAAACCCAAATAAAAAAACACTAGTATATAAAAATCAGGAAGAAAACTAAACATGGTCTCACATTGTCTTTTAGTAAACAACTGAGCCCAGTAATACAATGTTATTTATTCATTTATTCACACTCTACTTAGTAATGTGATGTCAACAGTACTAGATGATCATCTAGGTCAATCAACCCAATCAAGTTTTCCTTTGTTCACTAAAACATGGCATTTTAGAGCTTGATCATAGAAGATTATCTAGAAAATGTGTACCAAGTTGGGCAACCCCTTGGGGTCCCCTCCCACTGTGGGAACTTTTCTTTCCTCTCAATAAGTCATGTTTCCCACCTTCTGGCAAACACACATACACACATAAATATATATTTCAAGTATTTTAAATGGGAAAGGTAAATGAGTAAGCACTTTGAGGATACAATGATAGTACAGGTCCTCAAGCACCTCCCAGTCTGAAAAAAAGGGTAAAGGCTTAGATATGTATAAAAGATCATAATGCAAGGCAGAGAGTAATGGAAGTTCCAGAAAATGCAGAAAATGTAATAATAGAACTCAAAAGAGTATTTCTAGATGCAACAATTCAGGAATGGTTTTATAGATATGGCATTTAAATTGAGATTAATGATGGAGGGGATACTATTAATACTGTTTTCAGGAAAATCATGAAGACAAGTATATAAAATCATGAAAACAAGCATATTATAAGTATATTATTTATTTTAAGTATCAACAGAGCAGAATAGAAAGGGATATGCTGAGGAAATAAGAAAGGCTTGCTGTGAGGGCCAGGGACTAAAGTAGGACTTGAAGGAAGAACGAAGTTTGGATGGAGGGATATATAAGATATTTAAGATGGAATGAATCCAAAAATTAGTTTTAAGAAACATTTTCTCAGTGCCTGACATTAAGTATGCCAACACAATGAATTATACCTGAAGACAATCATTCATCAGAAATGATTTTAACTCACTTTAAGTGAGTTCATAAAGTACAACTGACTCAGGGCAAAGGTGAACATATAAATGTATCAAATAATAACAAATCTCTGACAGAATAAGAATAAGTGGTTCATCTCACCCTATTCATCAGACACAGGCAATCTGGAAAGATGAATGCTAACTGGACTAAGACTTGGTATCTTGGTTATTGGCATTCAATTAGAGAATCCCATCTTGGAAATTCATATACTAGAACCATGAGGATGGTGGCTGGAATCTGGTTCAAGTTTTTTCCCCCAATTTTCTTTTCAATGTATCCTGAAAGCCTAAACAGGAGAGATCTACAGCTCTCGAGGGCTCTGAAAGTGGAGCCATTAAGTTGGTCTTGAGGATGGACTAGATAGGTGCCCTTATCACTTTTACTTTTGAAGTTATATTTCTACTTATTTTCTGTCTGCCCACCAAGCTTACCTGAAGTCACTGCTCCCTGCCCATTCTATGTGTCCCCAACATTCACCAAAACTTTCACAAAAGGTTTTCCCAAAATTCTGAAATATTAGATGAAGTCATTTATGAGTCACTGGCTTCTGTTGTTCAAAGGTCCTGTTGGTTATATCATCCTGGTTAAGTTGTCCAAAGAATAAGGAGAAAGGTATGCTAGTAGCCCTTTCTCTTAGAGATGATAAAGTCCAGTGTGAATAATATTAAATCAGAAGCAAATAAAAACCATGTTCTAGTCTCAACCTTTGGATAAGTGAATTCAATCTTTCCAGATCTTTTTTTACCACATCTGGAACAGTGTTAAGGTCAGGAAAGCATGAATTCTATTAGCAGTGCTCCAGAGGAAGAGTCCCAAACTGAGTAGGAAAAAAAAGCGCAACTAAGAAACAAGTGGCAGCGTGTCACATACACAATATTTAATCTACCCAAATATATTTTGAGACACAATTATTAATCTGCATTCTACAGAAAAGCTAACGCCCAAAGTCTTGCAGCTAGTAAGTCGTGATACTAGAGTTTCAGAACAGATCTCTCTGTTACCCTAAGCCATCCAATCTCTAACAGTTTCAAAAACAAATTTAGAGATTGTTCTCTTTGTCCAGTTATTATCACACTGGGTGACAGACGTGCTTGGTAAATGCTTTTCTTCACAATGAAGACAATACCACAATAAATAAGACATCGTTCTTTTGGCCACCTGTTTGGATGTGATTTATTTCTCCCCAAATTCTTAGAGTTTTAAAAAAGAAAGCCCATAAAAAGAGAGTTCCGCCAAGTGGCTGTGCAAGTGGATTCACTTCAGCAGTTTGTCCCAGTCTTCTACCTACACAGACAAATCAATCACTTTGATCAAGTTTTAAAGGACCCGGGCAGGGCCTAAGCTCAGGTTTCCTTCTTCATTCAAGCTCAGCCTCTGCTTAGAGTCGCCACGAAGCAGCTCCTCCCCCGCATCTAGTTCCCGGAAATCAAGGGCGGTGCACCCAATAGCCTAGGTTCTCACCTTAACCCGCTTAACCCTCATTTGGTTCTACACAGTGTTCTTACGAAAGCTTTTGCTTCTTGCTCCACTGCTAAAACCCAAAGTGAGGTGTATAAGGGAAGCGTTGGGGGGCGGATATCTAGATAGAAGAGATGGAAGTGAGTAGGTTCTGATCCCAAAGTCACTTACCGCCCATACCACTAGCTGAGGACTCCAGAAATGTCCAGAGCTCATGTCCTCTGTCCTCGGGGAGGTTCCTACTCCTGAGTTGATTGCAAACAGCTGTTCCCTTCGCACCGGCCTCTGTCTGACAGCGCACGAGGCTACTCGCTCTAGCCTTCTTGTTCTTGAATCCTTATCTCCCCTTTTTCTCCCGACTAGAAAATTGGGAGCAAGGCGAGACAAGAGGAAGTAGATTCAGACCCAGCTGGGCCACCCTTGGAGTAAGGGAAACGAAGCTCTCAAGCATCCCAACCCCAAAATCGGGGACTGGCAGAGCAGACTTCCTAAAAAGAATCCTCCCCTGCAGTCTTTCCTCGGTTAAAAATAAAGTAGGCTCTTTGGGCCGAACTGGCCAAAGCTTAAGATCCCCAGTTCCTCTTTTACCACCACCAATTCAGTTCCGGCCAAGCCCACTCTCTACGAATCCTCTGAACTCCACACACCCTTGAAAAGGAGAGGGCCGGGGGTGGGGGCTAAGAAAACCAACCGAAGCCCCAAAGCACCACCTGAACACAAAGTTGTGGCGGGGAAGGAATTTTTCAAGGCAAGAACCCACGAAAAAATACCACGAGAGTATCCCTTCACAGCCACACACCCCAGCGCCTTCCTAAAAAGAAAGGAGGAGAAAATGCTGACGATTGGTAGAAATACATAGAAGAACACCAGTCCAGGGCAGGGGTTTCAGCGAAAAATGGCAGCAACTCGCGAATCCTCTGGGGCGGGGTTTCTTGGAGGCACCTAGCTGCCGGACTGGGGACCTCGCGACCCACGCCGGTCAGAACCTAAAGTGCTCTCTGGGCAACCTGAGTGAGTGGAGTGACTTCGTTTTTCTCCAGCTGGGCTAGGCCCAGAGGAAAGGTGTGACTACCGCGAGGACTCCACCTAGGGAGGAGTTCCTTAAAAGGGACTAGAGGAGACTGCAAAGAGGGAGGAGGTGGAGAAGGGTGGGACTGGGAAGGCGGAGGGAAGAGGGAGGGTGTGGGGCGGGGCCCTGGGCGGAGAGAACAGGCCTCGCCCTTGGTGGCTGCCTCCCTCAGTCTCCGGCAGTAGCAGATACAACTGGAATCAATTTCAGTTCCTTATCCGTCCCAACAAGAGGCTTGCAAACACACTGATTGGTAACTAACTCTCCAGGAGAGGGTGAAAGTGGTACAGGACTGGGGTTACGGGCTGTCTAGGAAGAAAGGGATGGGCAAAGGGGAAAGTAAAAAACCTGGCAACTGGAAGTGATACTTCCCCCGCTAGCTCTCCACTGTAACAGTAAGGTCACAGAGTCTTCTCAGGGAGGAGGCTACAAGGAAAGAAGTTTGGAGCTGGGTTCATTTTCTAGCAATAGGTAAAGGAAGGAGGTAAGGGTGAAGGAGTGAGTGGGGAAGAAGGAAGAGTTAAGATGCATTGTGAATACTGTGTGGCCCAGCAGGGAGACTTAAGAAAGGCTTCTTAGTCTCCCAGATACAAGATCTCTAAGAATAGAGTTCTCAACCTCTTGAGACCACCTCTCAGCCAGGCAGGGAGAAGATTCCTGTAGAACTGAATCCATAGGATGGTAGCCACGTTTCCAGATTTTTTCACCCTTGCCTGAAAGTCCCTTTCTAGTTATCTTAATAGAGACCAGAAAGTCACAAGCAACCAAAGCCCTTTTTCAGTGCTTCTTCACTACCACAATTCTTGTAATGGGGAAGAAAGAGGAGACCAAAAACAAAGCAGAGGGAGAGTGAGAGTAGAGAGACAGAAGAAATAACAGCTGCCATGTATTCAGCATCTTATATGGACAGGTCACCAGGCCAGGTGCTTTTACATTCATCATTTCTCCATTTATTACTGGTACAACTCTGGAAAGTAGGTCTATTATATTCTCTGTGACCCTTTTTTTTTTTCAAAATAAGGAAACTGAGAGGCAAAGCCCAGTACTTCCCAACACGTATGTTTACTTGCTTAATTGATATTTCTGTCTGAATTCCTTCTAAGCATTTCATTTTCCTTCTCTCCCCTGAACACTCTGTTCTTCCTCCTGTAGTTCACCAACTACTTGAATGGCACCACTATGTGCCCCAACATCCAAGGCAGTACCCTGGAACTCATCTTTATCCTACTGCGATCTGGCCCTTGCCTAGCTCTCAAGCAGTAAAGCTATTGCTGCTTTCCTGGGCCTTACCTGGATTGCAGAACCCTGGGAATGCCAGGCTGTTTGGCTGTGCCTTGAGTCACCTTATTTCCTCTGTTTAAAATAGCCTAAGCACTCTGTCTGCCTTTTTTTTTCCTTGGGTGTCCTTCCAATGAATCTGTTCACCTTCTTGAAAGGACTAACTCAAGCTTTTCTCCCCACCCCCTTAATTAATTCCTTCCCTCAGACCATTGCTTTCTCTGTGCCCTTCTCAATCTCAGGGCACATATTTGTTGATATAATTGCTTTCCCCTACTATACTATAAAGTTTCTGAGGTTAAGCACCAGATGTGATCATTTCTGCAACTGGGATGCCAGGGATTATAATTATTAACAATAATAATAGTTATTGAGCTTTAACTATGTGCCAAGATCTGTTCTAAGCCATATATATACACCATTTGAATCATTCTGACAATACTGTGTGTAAGTATTATTACTATCCCCATTTTACATTTTACAGATGTGGAAACTGAAGGACAGAGATTAAATAATATGTATGTGTGGTTTTTTGCATAAAATAATGTCATTGTAGTAGGGGTTTTATAAAGAACTCCCTATCTCACTATATTCTATGTCTTCACTACCACCTTACCAGTTTACAAAGTAAGATATATTGACAGGGAACCATACAGACAAATGTATAGCTCTCTGCACATTTCTTTAAGTTACTTCATCCATTCATTCAGCCTTAGTTTCTCAGTGTATAAAATTTAAGGAGTACTACTCAACATAGGATTCTTATCACTCCAACCAATGTTATGTTTAGCGACACTGGAAAGTTTTCTCATAGATTCAAGTGTGTGAAAGACACTGAACTATTTATAGCAAGAATGAATTCTTTTTTTGATGTGCAGATGCTGAGTGGATAACTGAAGTAAAATTTTGAAGAGTAGACGCTAAAATTCCTTGTGTAGAGTGGGTGCTTTAAGGTCATCATGAGTTCCTCGTCCAATCTGAAAAAGCTTATCAAAAAGACCTATCCATATGCAGTTGACTAAACAGTTTACATTGTATTAAACATTTCTCTTGTTAACTAATTTATTTTAAGACTTAATTTGTTTGTTTTTAAAATACTGCCTCAACTTTATTTGTGGGAGAAACTCAGACTTTGGATGGCAAATTCAGTTTTTTAAAAACATGAGGTTAATTATTGAAACTTGAAAAAACAAAACCAAGATTTTCCCCCATTCATCCTTCCTTCTACTTAGTCAATAAAATGTATTGTGTACCTGTGCTATATCAAGAACAATGCTAGACATTGGCAGGAGGAATGAGAACATCCATTCTCATTCTCTCCAAGAGGTTCCAACGGAAGAGCTCTCAGTTTCACTATATACTGGATATTTGTCTACATTTCCCCTTTAAGTCTTTTAGAGATAGCCTCTCTCACTCAAATTAGGGCCCAAGGCAGTTCACAGGGAACTATGTAGCCCATGTCCACATTTATCAGCAAAGGCAGAATTTCCCTTTATATTATTTGCCTCTTGATACACAAAAATAATAAGCATGTGGTTGATGCTGCTTATGTCACAAGAAAGGCTATGAGGAGCAGATATGGGAAATTAGAAGTTGTGATAAGTTTCCCTCATCTAGGAGGCACCACAGGCTCTCCTTTCTTTAGTTGGCTTAATATAATAATATCTACAACTCTTTCTGTCCTATCACAGGCCTAAGGGAAAGTGACTGCTTCAAGAGGTATCCTGTGCTTTTCTCTATATTCCCTATGAATCAGATGAGGAGTATACAAATTAAGCATGGAACCAAATAAAAGGCAGTGTCACGGCCCACAAGATGTCCATGTGTCACAGCCCACAAATGCTGTTTTTCCCTTCCTCTGTTTCTCCTCTTCATTCTCTTGCTTCTCCTCCTCCTCCTGAAAGCTGGCTAACAAACTACCAGGGTACAGCCCAGTATGAGTATTGGAAGGAGGGAGGAGGAAAAGCCTCAGTAAGAGCACACCACCCTCCCTGCTCCCAGTAGAACCACAACATAAAAAAAAAAAAGGCTTGAGAAGCTGGGGCTAAGAGGAAGGTTAGACAGAACAGGGTGAAGTGAGGAAGAGTAGAGGTGGGAGGTAAGGTAGGGGCTCAGCAGGGTAATGTTGACCTGGGGAGGAGAGAGAAGTCAAGCAATATACATATAAACAGAGAATCCCACATTCTTAAATCACTGTTGTTCATGGAACAACAACAAAATATGTAGCTAAAGCTAGGGTATAGCTCCGACCTAGTGGGGACAAAATTGTCCTCCTCACCAACTTTTCTACTTGCTCTGCAGTTCCCCAGCAGGCATATTCCTTTTGCTTGCACCTTAGTTAGAAGGAGTAGCTGAATTATAGCATCCATATGACTGATACACTGCTATGGTCTAAATATATGTGTCCTCTTCAAGTTTATAGGTTGAAATCTTAACTCCCAAAGTTGAAATCATAATTTTAAGGTGGTATTAAGAGGACGGGAGTTTTGGAAGGTGATTACTCATGAAGGCTTCACAGGCATATGTAGGAATAGTACCCTTAAAAAACAGTTTGAGGGAGTGCATTCAGCCCATTTTTTTTTCTTTCTGTCCCTCCCTCCATGTGAGGACTCTCTGAAAGATGCAGCAACAAGGTACCATCTTGCAAGCAGATAGCAAGCCCTCACCAGACACTAAATCTGCTGGCACCTTGATCTTGGATCTTCCAGACTTCAGAACTGTGGGAAATACATTTCTATTATTTATAAATTACCAGATCTGTGGTATTTTGTTACAGCAGCAGAAACAGACTAAGACATAGACATTATAGCTATTAAAATTTTTCAAGAATTCGCAATAACTACAAAAATTATTTATGTAGTATTAAGTGTAAAAACAGGACATAGAAGTATATTTACACTATCATTTACATTTTGCTAGACATACATACATGCTCCACATCTTTGCCACAGAAACAAACACATTTTGGCACTAAAAAAAATGGGTGGTAGGATTATACGAAAATTTTACCTTATTTTAAAATTGTTTATAATGATTATTTACTGCTTTTTAATTAGAAAAAATATTTGTTGTAGGTAGTTGAAGGATTGTGATTTTTATTTCCTTTAATACACTTTTCTGTTTTCCAAATTTTCTGTAACAAATTTGCAGTATTTATATAATCAGAATAAAACAAATAAGATGAATTGTTTGTAAGGCAGCATGTAATCACAACCCTTGTTTGCCTGAGTCATATCAGCTTAATGAAATGATACTCAAGAAACATGTATATGTAACGCTAGTAGCAGGACCCACCATATCATTTCTTACCTACACTATCAAAATGAACTCTTATTTGGTCTTTCAGACTACATCTGCCCTTGTGCACTGCAGTTAGGATTGACTATTACAAAATCAAAAATTTTCTCAAAGGTGTCTCATTGGCCACAAGACAAAAATTAAAATCTCTTAGTGTGACCTACAAAAAAGGCCTTCAGAACTGGCTCATGCTTTTCTCCCTAGCCTCATCTTCCCAGCCAAGATTTGCCACCTGTTCAGGACAATGCTTTGCTAGGCAAAATATACAAATCCTGGCTGAGTATCTTCCCCTCCCCTCACCCATTACACATTTGGCGGAACAATTTTTCTTAGTAGCAATAATCACAATTTGTAATTAGGCATATTATGCATTTGTGTGATTATTTTTTCTATGTCTATCTTTCCAACAAAACTGAATCCAGGTTAACTTTACTAACAGATGCTTGCAAGAGCACAGTTTCTCAATACATATTTGCCAACTTCACTGATTGACTGACTAAATAATACCCTCATTTGCTTTTTGATTCAGTGTTCCTCTTAAGGGGTCATCGTGTTGGGAGTAGGCTAGATTGTAGTAGGCTTTTTTTTTCCTATTGATAATCAGAGAAAGAGTTTGGGACAAAAATTAGCCTACATATCTGAAATTACAATAAATATGAATGGGGCGCTTTCTATGTTCCAGGCACTTTACATGTAGTAAGATATTTGATTTCTGCAACAACCTTATAAGTTTCATTATCCTCATTTTATAGAGGAGAAAACTGATTCAGAGAGAAGTTAAGTGACTTTGTCAAGATCACATAGCTAACATATAACCCTTTTCAGTTGTCCTGATTGTATCTGGATCCAAATAACATAGACCATGCCCCAGAATCCTAAGAAATAGGTCCTGGAGGTCTGGATAAGGAACTATTATAAATCTGTACAAGTTTTGCCAAATGACGATCCTTTGTGCATGTTGATAACTGTCCTTGGCCACAATGTGTTGGAAAAAGAACAAAGGAGGCTCCTCTAGTTATGACCCAAGCAGAAATGATGCAGGAGTCACGTTTCCGTTGTGACCAAAAAGACCATTTGCTGTAGAATTATTTTTGCATTTAGAGTTTGCTTTAGAACGAGTTCTGACAATTGCACTCAATGTTATTATTCCTATTTTAGAGTGCCAGAAATGCACAGGTTTATTTTTTCCATAAATAATTAATATGGTTTATTATGCTTTTGAGCAAGTAAGAAAGCATAATTTAACTTAAATTGTTTTGCCAAAAATACAAATTATCATATGAAAAGTGAAAACCCAAAATGTCAGATTCTTTATTTAGATAACCATATAAACTGTGATGAAGCACTGAACAAAAACATGAATATTGTATAATACACAATTGGGAGAGAAATATGAACAAATTTGATAAGATAAAAGGCATATGTGAATAGCGCATTATATTGTGCAAAATAAATGACTCACACAGAATTAAGATTTTGTGACAGCACTTAAACTACACTATATCATGGTTCTCACACTTTGGCATGCATCAAAATCACACGAAGGTCTTATTAAAACACAGATTGCAGGGTTTCACTCTCAGAGTTTCAGATACAGTAGATCATGGGTGGGGTCCAATAATTTGCATTTCTTTTCTTTCTTTTTTTTTTTTTTAGAAAGCAGGATTTATTAAGAGGACAGAAATGCTCCCACATAGGAGGGAACCCGCGGGGGTTGCCCAAGAATTTGCATTTCTAACAAGTTACCAGGTGATGTTGATGTTGCTATTCTGGGAACTAATAGTCCGGGACTATTGTTATTCTTAATGGTCTGGGTTTTTCTCTATAGGGAATGAGAACATACATTGCATTCCCTCTTATTCTATTATTCTGTTACGACTCTACAGGTGTTAGAAACCAACAATTGACTATACAATTTGTTGATCTTTAGAGAAGGAATGCCTTCAATCATTAATTTAATTTTTTTTATGTTATGAAAGCAGCTAATAATAATGACTACCACATTAGTACTTTACATACATTACCTCATTTACTCCTCACCACAACACTGCGATTCCCATTTTACCCTGAGTAGGGACTGAGTTATATCCCTATGTGTATGTGCTTAAACTCTACTGCCTTCCAGTGGTTAGCATCAGTCTCAATCTTTCACCAGTTTTGAATTGGTGGAGGGGGAGGAGGGAAAGGATTAGGAAAAGTGAGAGAGAGAGACACTGGGGAGAGGCTGGAGGTCAACAGAGAGGTCCAGCACTAGTCCTCATCTTAATATCTTTGGACTCTAGCCTCATGATAATTAAGGATTTTGGCTTTTTCCTTTATAAAGGTAATTTTTAGTATGAGGGAAAAATACCAAATCTGGTAGGTTTAGCAATGGTCCATTCACAGTTGTAATACATAGTGCTTAGCACCCCTTAATTTTAATCCTCTGTCTCTAGAGAATAGCTGGCAGACTTACCCCTCCTATTGGAGAAACTGTGATAATGGGCCACAGATCATTTGTGTTTAACAATACTCCATTCTTCAGAAAAGTCTCAGAAGAAGTTTATTTCATGGCCAATCACAGACGGGTTCTGAAATATCACTTGGTCAAGCCCGCATATTCCCAAAAGACAACAAATTTAAACTTCTGCCCTTACTGTCAAATCACAACAATGAAAAAATATTTCATCATACAAATTCAAACATGGAGTCCATGATTGGACTACACTTCCTATAACACAGTATGATATTTTATATTTATATATAAAGGTATTTTTATTATCTTGTGAATAGGATTGTACTATGTGTGTTTGTTAAAAATGTCATTTTATTTGATGTGAAAATTTTATATATGTCACAATTTTGAGGACACCATTTTGATATTTTATGAATAATATTCTGAGAATCTCAACAAAAAGAAGTAGCCCAAATTCCTTTGGTTGCTGTGAGGTCCTAGCCTCATGCTATTAACCCTTTCCTAACCTGACTCTGGATTTTTTTAAACCTCACATCTCTACTCTCTCAAGGTGAAAAACTAATATTATTCTCACAAATCCTTTCATGGCTTTACAAACCTGAATGAATAGCTTCTAAGAAGGATATTTGCCCCCTTGGGTCTAAGGTAAAATTAACATAGGTGAATTTTACATTGGCCTTTAAATCTTCCTTACTATTTATGACTATTATAAAGCAAAATAGCAATTATGTGTGTCAGTAAACATGTTAGATTAACTTTTACATTCTAAGTTTGAATTAATTATATCACTAATACATTATGAGTCATTTTTATCAACACAGTATATTGCTCAGATAGAATGATGATCTGCTTACAATAAAAGGGAGGGATTATTGGTTTTAAAAGGAGGCTGGTAGTATGTTTATTGCCAGATTTGTATACAGGAAACAGCCAATTTATTTAGAAGTTCCTATCACAGTGCATGTTTTGAAGAAGCAAAAGGACTGTTTTGATCATACCCCAAGATATATTTGCTACTGAGCAGGACTCTGCTTTGCATCACTCTAACCCAATTTCTTGGCTTAGCTCCCAGAACTCTAGCCTAGGTATATTACCTCACTACTCCTTGATTGTAGCAGAGGAGAGTTTGCACACTTTATCTGGTACCTCAGATGTTTATAGAGTTCTAAATTAATTTAATCCAAAGCATCAAGGTTTTTTCATCCCTGCCCCTTGAAACAAGTTGCCTTTGGATCCTCTCTGCACAGATGCAGGCTTTGGTATAGGTTTTCCTTTCTGTTGTTGGTATGCAAAGCCAGTCAAATGATTCTTTCACTAGGACAATTGCTGCAATGGCTGCTCAGTAATCCCATCTCTGGCCCAACTAGTTCCTGGAATTTTGTTATTTCTACCCCCAGGAGTGATCCCAATTTCACCTGGCTTTCAGCAAATGATCCCAGTTATCACCAGGGGCCTAGAAGTTTGTACTGTTCTACTCACTCATCCTTCTTCACTGTAGAGTACCTTTCTTGTTGCCCTCTATCCACATTCCTAATTATAACTTGCTTATCTATTTCAATGTTTTGTCAGTCAGAATATCTGCTAATTCTCAATGTAGTTTTATTTTCTCAAAGGCATATTTCCCTCTTCAGAAACTTCAATAAAATCCTCAAAAGCAGTGTTCAGTAGACTACTAGTGGGGCAGGGTAGAGGAAGAGCAGTGAGTCTCTCCAACACAAGGTCTTCTGCTTTAACTCTTGGGTTCAGTCAATATCTTTAGCTTTTTAAAAATACAATTGAGAATGGCATGGAATTTCACAATTCTAATTAGATGGAACCTGAAGCAATTCGCCTCTTATTTAATTCTATCAGGAAAACAATATCAAGAATGAGTTCTTTTTCCATATCACTGGATTTGAAGATGTTCTGGTTCCTAAAGTATATTACATATGGGAGCATTATAAGATGTGATTCACGATTCTTGAGTACGCCTCCAAGGTAGGAAGTCAATGTGTACTAATTTTTTCTATTGGTTATGCTGTCCAAATAGGCAACACATATTTTTACTACCACTGTAAAAAGAAAAAGTTATGCATAAATTCACATTCCTAGCTACTATCGGCCAGTAGAGCCAGATTTTGAGCATCATTAAGGTCATTTCCTCTTGGAATCCAGCTATTTATTTAACAGATACCTGTTTGGCACATACTATATGCTATGAAAGGGAGATTTGAGTTAGCAAGGGAGATCAGAGAAGGCTTACCTGAGGATGAGTCGAAGCTAACTAGGCTCAGAAGAAAGAGAATAGAAGAGAATGCATCACAAAGGTCCTGTGGCAGGAGGGGCCATATATGTTCAAAAACTGGAAAGGCTAGACAGATTGGAGGAAAGTGATCAAGAGGACATGTAGTACAAGTTGTGGGTGGATATAAAGGAAGGGGCCAGACCATACAGTTTACAGATATTCTAAAGAGTTTTTTAAGCAAAGAGCCACTAAATATTTTAAGCAGAGGAGCAACATGATCCTATATGCATTCTGAAAATATATCTTTGGTTGTATCGTGGAGAACTGATTGAAGGGGAATGTGGTAAATTAGGGAAGATCAATTAGAATGGCAGTACAGGAGTTCAGCAATAAAAAATTATAGTTTATACTGGGTAGGGGCAGCAAAGATGCAAAGAAATAGATTGATTTTAAAGAAATTTAGGAGGTTCTATCAGCAGAGTTTGGTAAAGAATTGAATTATTGGAGGTGAGGGAGAAGGAAGCGTCTAAGATACTTCTTAGAATTCTAACTTGAAGCCAGGCTTGGTGGTTCAGCCTGTAATCCCGTGCCTTTGGGAGGCTGAGGTGAGTGGATTGCCTGAGCCCACGGGTTCGAGACCCGCCTGGGCAACTTGGCAAGACCTCATCTCTATAATAAAACAAAAAATTAGGCGGGTGTGGTAGCGCGCGCCTGTAGTTCCAGCTACTTGGAAGGCTGAGGCGGAAGGATCTCCGGAGCCCAGCAGGTCGAGGCTGCGGTGGCCGGAAGCGGCCACTGCACTCCAGTCTGGGCGACGGAGTGAGACTCCAACTCAAAAAAAAAGAAAAAGAAAAAAAAGAAGAATTCTAACTTGAGCAGCTAGATGAATAGCGGAGCCATTAACTGAGAACCAATGAAAAATAATCATGTTTGGTTTTGGATGTATTGAATTTGAGGTGCCTTTTAGGCAATGCCAAGTAAGCAATTATATATGTGGGTTTCTGAGAAGCTGCATGCTCACTGTGAAGGATCTAAACCTCATAGAGCACCAATTGCTTCTGAGCTGTGGTCGCTCCACTGCAAGGGATCAAGCACTTTCTGAGTCTCTACTTGGGTCTGTCTTACAACACAGTTTAGAACTAATTAAGGAAGATTTATTTAGTTTGGATCCAAACATTTATTTTCTTTTGTCAAAACAAGTCTCCTGAATTCTCTCTCTCTTTTTTTTTTAAGTTAGGTTCTCACTCTGTGACCCAGGCTGGAATGCAGTGGTGTGCTCGAGGTTCACTGCAGCCTCGACCTCCTGGACTCACTTGAATTTTCCACCTCAGTCTCGATCTCCTGAGTTCAGGTTACCCTTCTACCTCAGCCTCCAGAATAGCTGGGACTACAAGTGCAAGCTATCATGCCTGGCTAATTTTTGGATTTTGTGTGGAGAAGATGTCTTTTTGTGTTGCTGATCTTGAACTCCTGGGCTCAAGCAATCCTTCCCCCTCAGCCTCCCAAAGTGCTAGTATTATAGGCATTAGCTACTGCATGGGGCCTTGAATTCTTTGAAGAATGGCTCATTTAACATAAAGATTACCAATGTAACAGGGGTAGCATCAAGTTGTCAGTTACATTCCCTTGACAATGACAATAAGAGCAGATAGTTATTAAACACTTAATATGTGATGCATCTTATTTGATGGGCTCTCGAGATTCCAGAGTGAATTAAGATCTAGTCACTGTTTGCAAGAGACTCATGATCATCTTGGCCACTTACCTCTGTTCCATAGCCTACAATTTAGCAATAGTTGGATTTCTAAATTGTAAGGCCAATGACACTTCTTGTGAGTCAAACAGGGAACTAGTCACAATGTTTGAGATATGTTCATGTTTATACACAGAAGGCAGTACAAGGTAGTGGTTAATAGCGCAAACTGTGAAGTTAGACTTCCTGGATCCCAATCCGGGATCTGTGACACTGGGTAAATTACTTAACCACTCTGTACCTCAAAATTTCAGTTTCTTCCTGTATAAAATGAGGCAAATATTAGGACCTATGTGTATTAGTATTCTAGGCTGCCATAACAAAATACCACAACCTATTGGTTTAAACAACAGAAATTTATTGTCTCACAGTCTGGAGGTTAGAAGTGCAAAATCAAGTGTTGGCAGGTTGTTGTTTCCTTCTGAGGTCTGTTCCAGGCCTTCTCAGTTTGTAGATGACCATCTTCTCCTTATGTCTCTTCTCTCTATAATCTTCTCTCTATGCATGTCCCTGTCTAAATTTCCCCTTTTTTTAACTTTTAATTTTTTTTATTTAAAAATTGTGGGGCACATTTCAGGGTTAGGTACACAAATATTCACTGTGCAGTTACCCTTGTTGAAGAGGTGTGCCCTCCCTTCTCCAGATTCCCACTACTGTCAATCCCCCTCCCCTTCACAGTTTCCTGCTACAGTCAATTCTTTTCTTATAGTATTGCAGTAGTTGTTAAAGGTCCACTTGTGAGTGAGAACATGTGATACTCAGTTATTTGTTTCTGTGAAAGGTCACTCAGTATTATAGACTCTAATTCCATCCAGATTGCTACAAAGTTTATGATTTTGTTCTTCTTTATGGCTGTGTAATATTCCATAGTGTATATGTACCGCATTTAAAAAATTTTTTATCCAGTCCTCCTTTGATGGGCAACACAGCTGATTCCATGTTCTTGCTATCGTTAACAATGCTGAGATAAACATACGTGTGCAGATATCTTTTTTATAGAGTGATTTGAGTTCTTCTGGGTATATTCCCAGTAGGGGGATTGTGGGGTCATATGGAAGGTTGATTTTTAGAACTTTTAGGAATTACAACAATGTTTTCCAGAGGCTGTACTAGTCTGCATTCCCACCAACAGCGTAGAAGTGTTCCCTTTTCACCACATTCTCTCCAGCATCTGTTATTTTTTGAGTTACTGATGATGGTCATTCTGACTGGAGTTAGGTGGTATCACAGTGTAGTTTTAATTTTCATCTCCTTGATGACTAGTGAGGTTAAACATTTTTTCATGTATCTGTTGGCTGCTCATATGTCTTCTTTCAAAAACTGTTCATATCTTTTGCCCACTTTGTAATGGGGCTGTTTGTTTTTTTTTCCTTTTCAGCACATTTGTGTTCTATGTAGATCCTAGATGTTAAACTTTTGTAAGACATGGAGCTGGCAAATATTTTTCCCAGTCTGTGGGCTGTCTCCCTGCTCTCTTGATGGTTTCTTTGGTTTTGCAGAAACTTGTCAGTTTGATGAGGTCCCACCGGTTGCAGTGCTCTCTGTGTACGTAAAGAGCAGCTTCAAAACAATGCAGAGATCTCCCCCTTGTCCCAAGATGCACGTCTACTGTTCTTCAGAGGCCACACTGGAGCACTTCTCTGTCCAAGCTTTAGAGTGGCTGCTCAGTTTCTCTACAGGCTGCTGTTCCTGCCACAAATGGGGGTCAGGAGAGATAGCTCTCTCCCCAACAAGAACCGGGTCTGGATCTTAGATTCTGGTGGCGGGGCCTTGAAGACTAGCCTGGTGCTGCTGTCAGAGGCAGTGAGTCCAGGTTCATGGCCTCTCCCCGCTTTTTATTCAGGATTCTGCCTCTGGCGCCACTGCTGTTCTCCCCCCCACTAAACTCACTGCCAGTGTCCAGCCTGGCTCTGTGGTGGTGAAAATGGCAGTCGCACTGGTATCTTATTCCTGAGAAAATCTTTGCTGATTTTAAATACTGGTGCTCACCTTCTGTGCTCCAGGAAGTCCTAGGGTCCAAGGAGAGTGGCTGTGGGATGAGTGTCTTCACCAGTAAAGCCCTGGCCATTTGCTCTCAAGTCCCCACTCAGTCAGCCTCTCACATGCCCACTTATATTCAGACACTCATGCAAATTTATCCATACAATCACTCATACAAACAGGGACTTGCTCTGTCCAACTGGCTATACTGCCATCTTCTCTCCCCTCGATATTTTATTTTATTTTAAAGATGTGGGGTACAAGTCAGGATTGAGTATATAAGTTGTCTAGGTACAGGTGAAATTGTGGGCCTCCCATTGGACCTCACTTCACCTGGATTAGGATCAGGAACATTTATTGATGTTATGAGCCCCCCTCTTATGCCCCAGAGAATGTTCTGCTACTGCCAATCCCTTTTTTGTTGTATTAAGATAGGAGATCAGGATCCACTTATGAGTGAGGACATGTGGCAGTCAGTTCTTTATTTCTGTGATAGACCACCGAGTATGATATACTCCAAATTCATCCAAGTTGCTGCAAAGTTCATAATTTTTTCCTCCTTTATGGCTGCATAATATTCTATTGTGTATATGTGTCATATTTTTAATACAGTCCAGTTTCAATTGGCAGCACAGTCAGTTCCATGTTTTTGCTGCTGTGAATAGTACTGCAATAAACATGCGTGTGCACTTATCTTTTTTGCAGCATGATGTGAGTTACTCCGAGTTTTCCCAGAAATGGGAATACTGGGTCATACGGAAGGTCAATTTCTAGTTCTTTTAGAAATAGCCACAGTGTTTTCTATACAGTTTGTACTCCCACTAGTAGTGTAGAAGCATTCCCTTTTCTTAGCATCCTCACCAGCATCTGTTGTTTTTTGTTTTATTAAATATGGCCATTCTTACTGGAGTTAGGTGGTATTTCAACGTGGTTTTCATTCGCATTTCTCTGACGATTCATGAGTCTGAGCATTTTTTCATGTGTCTATTGGCTGCTCGTATGTCTTCTTTTGAGAAGTGTCTATTCATATTAATGGGGCTGCTTGTTTGTTTGTTTTTTCTTTTGGCATGTTTGTTTTCCTTGTAGATCCTGGATGTCAGGCCTTTGTCAGATAAACAGTTAGCAAATAGTTTTTCCCATTCTGCGAGCTGTCTCCCTATTCTCTTGAAGGTTTGTTTTGCTTTTCAGAAGTTTTTCAGTTTGATGAGGTTCCAGTTTTCTATCTTATCTTTTATGGCATGAGCATCTGGGTTTTTTATCAGAAATTGGTTGCCTTTTCCAATTTCCATAAGGGTGTCTCCTGTGTTTTCTAAGGTTCTTATAGTTTGAGGTTTTACATTTAGGCCTTTGATCCATTTGGAGTTGATTTTTGTGTATGGAGATGGGTAGGGGACATGTTTCAACCATCTGCATGTGGTCAGTTAGTTTTTCCAGTACCATTTACTGAATAGGTTTTCCTCTCCCCAGTGCTTGTTGGTGGAGGCTTTGTCAAAGATGAGTTGGTTGAGAAAGTGAGGTTTTGCTTCCAGAATCTCTATCCTGTTCCATTGGTCTATATGTCTGTTCTAGTACCAAAACAAGGTTGTTTTTGATTATTGTAGGTTTAAAATAAAGTTTAAATTCTGGGAGTGTGATACCTCCTGCATTATTTCTCTTGCTGAGGATTGTTTTGGCTATTCGTGGTCATTGATATTTCCATAAGAATTTATGAATTGTTATTTACAGATCTGAAAAGAATGATGATGGTAATTTAATGGGTATTGTGTTGAATCTATAGATTTTCTTGGGTAGGATGGACATCTTCACAATGTTGATTCTTCCAATCCATGAGCATGGAATACTTTTCCAGTAGTTTGTGTCTTCTTTGATTTCTTTGATCATTGTTTTGTAGTTTTCACTGTAAAGGTCTTTCACTTCACTGATGAGGAAGATACCAAGGTATATCTTTTTGTGTGACTATTGTGAATGATACTGTACTTTTTATTTGGTTCTCTACCTTTTTGTCGTTGGTGTATAATCACATGACTGTCTTTTACACATTGATTTTATACACTGAGAATTTGGCAAAATCCTTTATCAGTGCAAGGAGGTTTTTGACAGATTCCCTTGGGTCTTCCAGGTATAGAATCATATCATCTGCAAAGAGGGATAGCTTAATTTTCTCTTTTCCTATTTGGATACCCCTGATTATCTTCTCCTGTCTAACTGCTCTAGTTAGTCCTTCCAACACTATGTTGAACAGGAGGAGTTAGAGTGGGGAGACTTGTCTTGTTCTGGTTTTCAATGGAAATGCTTCCAATTTTTGTCCATTTAGCAATATGTTTGCTCTGGGTTTATCGTAGATGGCTTTTAATATTTTGAGGTATGTTCCTTCTTTATCTAGGTGTTCAAGGTTTTTTTTTTTTATCAATACTGAATGCAGGATTTTTTTCAAAAGTCTTTTCTGCACCTAATGATATAATCATGTGGTTCTTGTTTTTACATCTGTTGATGTATTTAATTACATTTATGATCTTGTGGATGTTAAACCGGCCCCGCATACCAAAGATGAAGACTACTTGGTCATGGTGGATGATTTTTAAGGTGTGTCATTGGATCCAGTTTGCTAGAATCTTGTTGAGAATTTTTGCATCTATGTTCATCAGGAATATTGGTCTGTAGTTCTCTTTCTTCATTGACTCTGCCCTGTTTGGCTATTAATATTATTTGTTGATTCTTTGCCCTGTTTGGCTATTAGTATGATATTAGCTTTATAAAATGATTGGGGGAGAGTTCCATCTTTCTCAATTGACTGGAATACTTTCAATAGAACTGTTATCAGCTTCCTCCTTGTACACTTTGTAGAGTTCTGCTGGAAAGCCATCTTGTCCAGGCCTTTTTTTAGTAGGTAGTTTTATTTTTTAATGATGGAGTTAATTTCCTGCATTGTTATTAGTCTACTTAGAGTCTCAATTTCTTCTTGGTTCAACCTGGAGAGGTTGTGTGATGTCAGAAAGTTCTCCATTTCATTTTCAAGTCTGAGTTTGTTTCCATAAAAGTGTGCATAGTGGCCAGGATCGGTGGTTCAACCTGCAATCCCAGCACTTTGGGAGGCCAAGGCGATTGGATTGCCTAAGCCTGTGGGTTCGAAACCAGCCTGGACAATGTGGCAAGACCTTATCTCTACAATAAATAAAAAATTAGCCGGGCATGGAAGTGCACGCCTGGAGTTCTGGCTACTTGGAAGGCTGAGGTGGAAGAATCGCTGTAGCCCAGCAGGTCAACGTTGGGGTGGCCATGAACATGTCACTGCACTCCAGCCTGGGCAATGGAGTGAGACTCTAACTCAACAAGAAAAAAAGTGTCCATAGCAATCTCTGATACTTTTTTGTATTTGGGGTGGTTAGGTGTGAGTTGCTCTTTTGCATTTCAGATTGTGTTTGTTTGGGTTTTTTTTTCTCTCTTTCTTGGTCATTCTGACTAGGGGTCCATCAATCTTGCTTTTCCTTTCAAAGAGCCAGCTATTTGTTTTGTTGATTTTTTCTATGATGCTTTGTCTTCTATGTCCCATATTTGGGCTTTTACTTTGGTGATCTGGATTCTTCTGCTGAAGTTAGGGTTTTAGTGGTCTTGTCTTTCCAGCTCCCTTAGGTGATTTGTTAAGCTGTTAAATTGCAATTTTTCTATTTTCTTGATGTGTATTCACAGAGTTATAAATTTTCCTCTTAGTACTGTTTTCATGATATCCAAGAGGTTTTGATAAAATATTTCTTTGTTTTATTTGTTTCCAGGAATTTTTAAATTTCTGTTTTGATATCTGTGTTGATCCAGGAGTTGCTCAGCATCATGCTGTTTAGTGTCCATGTCTTTGTGGGTTTGGGGGGAGTTTTGTTGATGTTGATATTTATTTTTACTCCACTATCACCTAAGAAGGTGCATGGCAGTATTTCAATCTTATAAAGTGTGTTTATACTTGATTTATGGCTTAGGATGTGGTCAATCTTGTAGTATGTTCAATGTAACAAATAGAATATATATTCTGTGGTTTTTGGTTGGAGTGATCTGTAGGTATCTATTAAGTCCATTTGGTCAAGCATCAAGGTGAGGTTCCAGATCTCCTTGTTGAATTTTTTCCTCAATGATCTATCTAGGGTTGTTAGTGGGGTATTTAAATCACCAGCTACAACAGTTTTAGAGTCAATATTTTTTTTCAGTGTACTTTGTAGTTGCTTTATAAAAGCTGGTATTCCTCTGTTGGGTGCATATTTGTTCAGAATGTGTATTTCTTGCTGATGAGGTGTCCTTAAATTTTGGATAGCTTAATGATTGGTTTGTCTGATATTAAATCATAACTCCTGCATTCTTTTGTGTTCCATTTGACTGAAAATTTGCTTTCTATCATCTAACTTTGCAAATGTGAGTGTTCTTTGTAGTAAGATGTGTTTCCTGGAGGAAGCATGTAGTTAGGTTGTGCTTCTTTTATACAGTTTGCCATTTTATGTCTTTTCACTGGTACATTTAGTCCTCACGTTCAGGCTGATTTTTGAGATGTGAGAGTTTATTCCTGTCATTAGGCTCCTATAAAATTTTTTGGTGATGCTGTTTCTTTGTTTTATTTCGATTTGGGGATTGATATGTGTGTGTGTTTTCAAATTTTCAGTCATGATGCATGCTGTGTTGATTCTGTTTTCCTGCATTCTTGGTAAGAGCATGATTGTTCCTTTTTTGTCTTTCTTCGGTGCTTAATACCTTCTTAAGCATCTCTCATAGAGCTGTTCTGGAAGCTGCATAAGCTCTTACAGATTGAATGTCTGGGAAGGAGTTTAATTCTCCATCTCTGATGAAGCTTAGCTTAGTTGGGTAGGAAAATCTTGGTTGGAATTGTTTATCTCTGAGAACTTTGGAGATTGGACTCTAATCTCTTCCAGCCTTTAGTGTTTCTATAGATAAGTCTGCTGCTATTCTAATTTGTCTTCCCCAGTAAATGGTCTGACGTTTCTCTCTTGCCACCTTTAGAATTTTTTATTTTATACCTACTTTGTGTAAGTGAATTACTATGTGTCTAGGAGTCGGTCTGCTCATTTGATGCCTTGCAAGGTTTCTCTGAATCACTTGTGTTTGGATGGTCATGTCTCTGATGAGATGTTGGAAGGTTTCTTGGATTACTTTGTGGAATGTTTGTTCTAGGGTGCTCTCATTCTTCTTATCTGATTCAGGGATACTGATCTGGCATATGTTGGCCATCTTAATATAATCACACATCTCTTGAAGGCTTTGTTTCATCTTTTTAAGCTTCCTTTCTATATTTTTAACAGATTGGGTTAGTTCCATATTTTGATCTTCAAGCTCTGAGATTCTTTCTTCTGCTTGGTAAATTCTGCTTTCCATGCTTGTCAGTTTATTTATTTCATTTACTGTATTTTTTATTGCCATTATCTCAGTTATCAACTCTTTCATTCTTTCTTCTTGCCTTTCTTCATTTCTTTTCATTCTCTCCATGAATACCTTGATATCTGGATTTGTGATTTGAGAGCAGTCATTCTGGGGCCCTTCATTGTTTGAGTTCTGAAGTTGGGACTCTCAGGCACTGTCTTTCCAGAGGTCTGGGATGTATCTATGTTATTCCATTGATTCTTCTTCATTTGTGATGGATCCCCCTCCCTTTTTATTCCCTCTTGAATTCCATTGCTCAGTGACAGGGGAGGTAGCTATCACTTCTGTTTGCTTAACCCCATATTCTTCCTTAGATGGAACCTCTGAATCCCTTCAATTTTGAAGCCAGTCTCGAGATGGGGGGCTGTGCTCTTTTTTTGCACTTTTGAGATTTGACTAAGGTATAATGGGGGGAGCTATGGTTCAGAAGATACCTGCAGAATGCAGTATCTTCTGACTAGGGTGTGAGTTCTCTGAAACCCACTTCCCACCACCTTACAATATGTCCATGTAGTGGGAGCTTATGCATACCCCCTGAAACCAAAATTAGATAAGAAAAAGGAAAAGAACAGAGGAAGAAAGAAGGGAGAAGAAAGAAAGAGAAAGAGAAAGAAGAAGAAGGAGAACAGTCAAGCAAACTAATGTATAAGCAAAGAAACAAAAAAACACAAGATACACTAACCCTTGAAAATACCCATATACAAGAAAATAGATGGAGAAAAGGGGATAAATCAAGTCAGAAGACACCTACAGAAATATATGTATGGAAAGAGTGGGCAAAAAAATAAACAAATAAATTTTTTTTAAAAATGAGTTCCATCCTCTGGCTGTTTTTGGAACTTCAGTTTCCTCCTCACTACTGCTTCCTTCCTTCCTTCCTTCCTTCCTC